>NW_028324311.1:10476046-10678546 GCF_058129835.1 Hydra viridissima | reverse complement strand
ACAAAATAGACAAAAAAAGTCAATAAAAAATATGATAAACTAAATCTGACACAATTACAAAAATCAAAGCAAAATTAGTATTGAAAATAGCTTTACATATTTTTTTGTGTGCAAGTTTTGCAAGTTGCTGCAAATTTTAGCTGAAACTCTGTTCCAAATTTTAACTCTTAAATCAGGCTATTTATTTTGTGGACTTTGACTTATTTGTCCATCACAACCATAATATAGATATACTTGGATCAAATCTAGGGACTGCACAAGCATGAGCTCTATGTTGTTAGAATTACTAACTATTATTTCAATCAACTTACAATCTTTATTCACAAGAGTCTTGATGAAAATCTCTTGGTTTATAATTAATTAATGAAATTTCATCCCTAAAAACTAAACTTCTTGTAAACCAAGTAACTCTCTTTATACCACTTTGATCTTTGGAGGGTATCTCTGGGAGTCTGCTTCAGTTTTTTGATGGCTATATGTGCACTAATTATGAGATGTATTTTTGGAGGTTTAATAGAGTTTGAATTTCCAGAGTCTTTTAAAGGATTCTTTCATAAATAAAAAATTGAGTCTTGATTATATAGTTTAAACTTGACTGAAACTTGTTTCAACCTGTAATTTACACCATAAATCTTCCAAGACACTTAAGAACTCTGGATCTACTGTAAAAAAGGTCCTTGCATCATAATCATGACAATCGAAATAAGGCATTTGGACATTTTAATTCAAATGCAACAGAATAAAGAATATTGTGCAACTTTACTTTATCCACCAAAAGTCTCAGATTTTTTTTGATTTGATTCAAAAGCATCATTCACAGAAACACATCTTCACTTATTGCAAAAATAAGTATTAACCTTCTAAAAGTCTGTAATTGAATTTTCTATTTAATTAAGCTGGCTATATACTGTGTTTATAAGTCAACTCGGTATTTAATTCCTGGCCACTTTTTTTGACTCCTAAATTTATATTCTTAGTTTATACATTGGTGCATAAAACTTATAAATACTGTATTTGTTTGCATTATTTGATTACAGGTTTTTTCATGTTACATGTTCTCATCTCTATACCATTCTGGAAATTTTCATAGTCTGTTGAGTACCTAATGATAACCTGCAGCTCTTTAAGGACTTGTTGTAAAATAACATTTACTTTACAGATCACGGAGCAGTCTTGTTATCTGGGATACCAACTTTGACTATATTAAGTGTCGCTGTTGTTGATTTTTTTATTAATTTTAAAATTTTTTTTTTGTATTTTTTAATTTTTTACATTACACACTTTTAGAGTGTTGAGAAGATATTTTTATTTCAAGTTTGAAAAGGTTTCTGGTCTTTTATTTGATGAAAAAGAATGTTTATTTAAAAGCCTGTAAAATACTTTCTATTTAAAGTTAAAATTTTTTTTTCATTGCAAGCTATCACTTGGTCCCAAAAATTCTTCATCTTTGAATACAATCTTAAACCATTTACCAATATCCTTACTTTTAAAGTTGTTGAATTGAAATTGATTGAAATTATTTCTTAGAAATGTCTTTTTTAATTGAGCAAAATAACTGATAAGAAGGACTAATATTTTTGATTACACTTAACAGAATGTCTGGTGTACAGAGCAATTAAGATATCCCATCAAAGTGCTTCTAATATTTCCCTCACCATTTTTACAATATATACCCAAGCATTGCTTTATGGAAAGTTTCCTTGTTTTTTACTGTATTCTGTTCATTTTTTACTGTATTCTGTTTATTGTTTACTGCATTCTGTTCATTTTTGAAGGCACAGTTATCAGGTTTTAGAATAGAAGTTAGATTGGTTCCCTTGTTTTGCATAGATTTTTTGCACTAAGGGTTATAATATTGCATCCATTCTTTATCACTAGTCACAATTTGATGCAAAAACTCCCTCCTTTGCAGCTCTATGGTGTCACTGATTGTTTCTCAAGACTCTGGATTATGAAAGCAATCCTTGTTCAATGGGCATTTTCTACTTTAAAATGATCAAACGTATTAATAGACAATAAAATTTCTAAATAAAATTCATAAATGCTCTTTTTTCATGCCTCATGTTTTAAGGCCATTTTCAAATTAGGAAAATGCCCTTAAAACATGAAAATTTTTTGTTTTAAAGACACAAAACTTTAATGATCATGTTTAATTTTCCAACTAAGAATATGGTAATCATCAAACAAAACATGGAGATGGTGTCAAAGACATTGCCTTTGAAGTAGAGGATTGTGTAAAACTCTACCATGTGAGTTATTCAACACATAAAGTTTTGTTCAAAAAGTTTTTTATCATTTTACTTTTGTTTAATAAAATATTTTGTTTTCACTTTTTCGAAAGTGATTTTATGGATGTTTTTTTTAAATTATTGATGTTTCTTTTTAGAAAACTATTGAAAAAGGTGGAACATCAATCAAAGAACCTTGGGAGGAAAGTGATGAGAATGGCACTGTAGTTTTTGCTTGCATAAAAACGGTGATAATTAAATTCCTTTAAAAAAGAGTTACCTTAGTTACTGCCCTTAAATTTTAACATTGTTTTTAAAATATTTTTTGTTTCACGTTTTTGCATGGATTTTTAATTATTGATTGTTAGATGTTTCAAATTTTAGTATGGGGACACAGTTCATACCTTTATCGAAAGAAAAAACTACAAAGGGCCATTTCTACCAGGATACAAACTGTTGGATACAAAAGATGCTTTGCTTGAAAAATTGTGAGCCATATTGAGTTTCTCTATTATTATTGATTGAGAGCAGTTTGATTATCTGTAAAGTGAAAGCCATTAAACTGTTAAAACTATTTAATAGATTCCTTGTTGTAGACCTAATGTTGGACTCAATTTTATTGATCATGTTGTTGGCAATCAACCTGATTTGGAAATGACACCTGTGGTAGAAAACTATGAGAAAAACTTGTCATTTCATCGATTTTGGTCTGTGGATGATGAAGCTATTCATACTGAATACAGTTCTCTGCGCTCTATTGTTGTAACAAATTATGAGGAGACCATTAAGATGCCCATTAATGAACCTGCAAAAGGAAAGAGAAAGAGTCAAATCCAAGTATTACAATCTTCAAATTTTTTTATAAAAATATTTTTGCTAAGGAAAAACAGTTTTGTAAAAAAAATTATATAAGTTTAATTTAGAATGATATTAATTCTCAGAAAGATCAATAAAAATGTTTCACTTTCTTAACCTATATAGAATTGAAGACCTTGGAATGAAAACCTTAAATGTCACAAACGATCTTTTTTTCAGGAGAGCATTTAAACTGAATTTCATGGTTCCACTAATATATATGACTATCTTTTAAATGTCAAATCATAGAACCACATTTTGCGCACTGAATAAGTATAACTAATATTTTTATTTAAGTATGCATAATTAAATATTGATTAAAAAGTTAATGTGACATTTGAGGTTTTTCCAAAAGATTTGGACTTTTGCTGTTTTTGGTTCAAAATACGAAGAAATTTCACTATAAAAGGAGAAATAAAAACAACAAAGTTGATCTTTTTTTTTTTCTTTTAGTTTATAAAGTGGAAGAAAAAGATCTTATGAATATTTTTTACTTTTTTAAGTAACATAAAAAAATAAAAATAAAAATAACAAAAAGATAAAAGCATGAAATACAAAACATTATAACTAAACTGAAATATTACATCAAAAATACTGTCTCATTTAAATATGAATTTTAATCTATATCAGTTAATCCCTCGCTATCTTCCTCATCAGCATCTACCATATCGTTGTCACAAGGCAAATTATCATAAAAGTTGGCATTTTGAGGATTTTGTAAATATTTACATAGTTTTATAACATCCTTTTTTTGGCTCCCTTTAATGGAATCAAACCATTATAGGATAGTTTGTAGGAAATTGTTGTAGGTATACTGTTTTTTTTTAGTATTTTAAATCTTTCCCAAGATCCAAAGAAACTATTTTGTTTAGCTATAACTTCGCCAACTTTATCTCTGTCTATTTTATACATTCTGACTTGTCTTAGTTTGAAGTTTTTTCCATAATTTGCTCTAAAGTAAGACTTAATCATGTCTTTTATATTAAAAAAGTCTTCCTGTTTTGGTTTTTCAAGAATGAAAGGTTTTGGTGTTTTCCTTACTTCAAGAACAACCTTATCCCAATCCTCAGGGATATCTGCTAAGATTGTTTTTCTAGTATTGCTAAACAGATGGAAATCTGCATCATTTGGCAAAAAGGAGTGACCTCTTATAGGAAAAGTATGAATTACACAATCAGTTTTTTTAAGTACATGTACTACCATATACCAAAACCAAATCATGAGAAAATTTTTACTTTGTCCAGAACCTCATCACTCAAAATATATAAGGTTTTTGTACCCTCTGGTAAATGTTTATTTAACCAGTGGAGCAACATTGATGTTACATCATTTTGCCCACGTTTTGCCACTCCTTCATAATAAGAATACATGAATACATCATTTCGAGCTAAATCATGTATCCCAAATGCATAATACCATAACTGCCTAGAATAGAATACAGCATTTGTAACCATATTTGGCAAAGGCGAATTTTGCATGAAGTCAATTGATATGATAGTAATATCAGTAAAAGAGCTCGCTAGTAGTTTTAAACATTGCTTTTTATACTCTTTCCAAATGAAGCTTGTGTTCTATCTCCAGTTTCTGTTTGTCTTCTTCAGGACAATCAAAAACTTGAAGTTTTGTTTTAACTGAATCACAGTATGAACATGTATTGCTGCGAGGAGATCCAAAGGATAGATTGTATTTGGTTGTAAAAATTCTGTAGTATGTATCATATTTTAGTTGGATTTTGTAAAATTGTAAGAAGAGTTTGTGCATTTTTTTACTGCTTAATGTCTCTGGAAGGTATCTTACATTTTTATTTTTGGTAAAAGAATAATGGCTTTGACGGCCTTTGAAGGATTGAATATGAGAATAAATGAGTTGTATTATTTGATCAGGTACAGCATGTGGGCGATTTTTATGTTTTCCTCTTTTATCTTTCGGGGCTAATCCTGTACTTGTGATATGATTTTGAATACGTCTCAGTCAAGGATGAGAAATACCATGAATTGATAAAAATGCTTTCATACAAATCTCATAGCTAAGACCATCATCAGAAGATTTTATCTGAAACAAATAAGACTAATTTTTATTAAGAATGATGAGGATTTGTTTGAATTTTATAAGACGCATTAGGAATAATAATACTGAGCTTATACTTGTAAGATGCTGAATGCATGTAAATATCATTGTTAATAGGAATTACATCTTTCAAGTTCCTTTTTATCCTTGAACGTCTTCTTTTTATATTTATCACTTCAATACAACCAGATAAATAAACATCTTGTATACACAATTAAAAAGAAGTTTAGTTTTTTATTTTGAATAAATTTGTTCAACAAAAGTTATTAATCAACAAACTAACGGATGAAAAACATGGGATGCTTATAAATAATTGTTGATGGTGGTGGTGGTGGTGGTGGTGGTGGTGGTGGTGGTGGTGGTGATGATGATGATGATGATGATGGTGGTGGTGGTGGTGGTGGTGGTGGTGGTGGTGGTGGTGGTGGTGGTGGTGGTGGTGGTGGTGGTGGTGGTGGTGGTGGTGGTGATGATGATGATGATGATGATGATGATGATGATGATGATGATGATGATGATGATGATGATGATGATGATGATGATGATGATGATGATGATGAAATACCATATATATATATATATATATATATATATATATATATATATATATATATATATATATATATATATATATATATATATATAGTATATATATAGTATATTAGTTAATAATATTATAATTCAATACTTTGTTTTATTTCTCCAATCTTTGCCAACAGTTTTAGCAGGAAGATACTTTCCTACATGATTAACATGACGAGCTTCCTTTACTTTTGCAATTTTAATTAAGTTCTGCTTGCTGTGTTTAATTTTCCTTTTCCTGGGTTTTTCAGACAATTTTATATTCGAACTTTCCATTATAAACCTTGCAAAAACTTATAAATAAACAGAAAACGATACAAGAAGCACTATTCATTAATGTCAAAATACAAGTGATTTACACTGCAATACATTGGTAAAAAATGCGGACATTTGCTGTTTTTAAACAAACCAGTTGTGACTATTGATGTTTTTAAAAAAATAGCTTTTTTTTTGACAGTCAATTTGAAGGACATATAATTTTAAAATAAATATTTAACAAGAGTCATTACATGGACTCATATATAGGCAACCTAAAAATAACATAAACCCAATTTGCATAAAAGTGGACATTTGAGGTTTTCATTCCAAGGTCTTCAATTTAAAAGAATAGCTTTTTATTCAATGCATTTTTTTTTTTTTTTTTTTTTTTTTTTAGGGGGGGGGGTATTTTTAATGATTACTTTTATATCTTTTTAAATATGAAAACATCTTCAAATTTAAAGAAAATTGTATAAATACAAAAAGTGTTAAAAAGATACAAAAAGGTTATGATAATAATTCTATAGAGTTTATAATAATAAATTCATCACTGAAAAACAAAATTTGCAATTTCCTCAAATAAGGAAAAATGTTTTGGTCCAAAATTTCTGGTCAAATAAAAAAATGTGGTGGTTTCTAAAATAACCTGAACCATCCTTTTAAATCTTGTGACTCTAAATTTTAGGATTTTAAAAGGAAAACGTTTTAAATAAATAAAATAGTTAATGAGAAAGCTACTGATTACTTTTTATGAACAGAATCTTCCTTTGCCGCACCATATATTACCACAAAGACAAGGACAACAGAAAAATGGTTTCCTTAAAATTTCCTGACAAATATGATTTTAATGTTTATTTCTTTCGTTAACTTTGTTGAGAGTTATTTTAATAGTTAATTAAATTACAATTTTAGTTCCTTTTTCAATATTGAAAATTTTTTCTGTTTAAATTTTAAACTTGTTAAATTTTAATTTTGTTAATTACTTCCACCAAAACTGAAAGTATTCTCTTTGTTTTCTCATTGTCTTATTGTACCAATTTTTTTTTTTTTTTTTTTTTTCTAAAATATTTTAAAGTTTTAAGGATTTCATTTGTGGTAGTAGCAAATAAAAGCAAATAAAAGCTGAACTTTCACATTTTAACTTTGATTGTTTGCTAAAACATTAAAAACATTTTTAGACTTACAGGGATAAAGTAGGATTTTATTGATAAAACTTTAACTTTCAAGGTTACAATAAACTTCATTAAAATAGTCTCCCTTTTAAAGTTTTTTAAGTTAAAAAACTCAACCAACTAAGATTACAAGAAGTGAGTTCAAAGTATTTTTTTTATTCTTGTGTAGTTTATTTAATCACTATAAGATTTTTTTTCTTCAATAATTTTTTTTCTCAATTTTTTAGGAGTATGTGGACTATTATGGTAGTGGAGGAGTCCAGCATATTGCCCTAAACACTGACAATATTATTGAAGCGGTATGTTCTCTTTTTTTTATGCTTTGGTTATTTTATTACTCGTTGTTATTTGTTGAAGAAGACAAAGAAATAAAAAATGGTTTCAAAAAAATTTTTGCCATGTTGTTTACTACTTACACCATAAGTTGTATAGTTTGGTCTGCACAAGTTGCATAGTTTGGTCTGTGCAAATCTTACAAAGACAACCGATTTTGCATTTTGCTACTATATGCAACACATAATTAACTCCACAAATGATATAGAAGTTCATAACAAAGGAAGCTGTCAGAATGATTTGTATATAAAGAGTTGTTGCAAATAGCTCCATTTTCAAAGTCATTCTGATCTTGTTGACCATCAGTATGAATGCCAAAAAAATCAGACACAAAATCAGTTATGATAATACATGCTATTTTCATTTATAATTCTGATTTTTTGGCTTATTCATAATTCTGATAAAATTATTTGCAGTTCAGTCAAAAAGTACCAATTTGGAATTTTGCAATACTACATTAAGGTTTCAACATTTGAAGACCACAAGGGAAAAATGGCAGTCACATTTTTATGGTTTTGAAATAAAAAAAAATTTAAAGTTGTGTGAAATTCTTTTTTGATTGTTTATGGTTTTTTTCTTTCAGAATTTTCTTTACTGTGAGGGAAATTTAAATTGTTATTTTCTTTTTCTTAGTGATATTAAGCTGATGTCTTTTGTGTTTGTAAAGCTCCATTTACATTAAAATTTATTTGGTAGCTAGGGAAAAAGATTTTTTTGCAGTAATGCGTTTTTTGTGGTAATGTGTTTTTTGTGGTAATGTGTTTTTTGCACTATTCTCTTTTTTATGAAAAAAAATGCTTTAGAGTACTTTACATGTTCAGACTTGCTTACAAAATGTGCAAAAATGTGCATAAAACCATTCAGAACAAAAGTGAATATTTTTCATCAAATTAGAATTAAATTTTATTGATTGAAGTTTTTCTCCAATAAAACAAAGCTTACAATGATTCCAGGTTATAATTTTTTTTACACTTTGTTACCATTTTTTCTAAAATGAGGATTAACATTTGAGAATACAAAAGTTTAATATTTTTAATTCTTCAATGAGAATTTGTTAGTTTAATTAATAAATATCTTTAATTCTAAACAATGAATCTGTTTTTTTAAGTAAAAAGATTTGTTTTTTGCATTTTAACAGAAAAGTTTAAATTTTGTATAATATGTTTTTTGAAGATCTTTTTTGATTTATCAAAAATAATTTAAGTGATTTATAATCATGGAAAATCAAGACAGTTTTGAAGAAGATGAAACTATAATTGCCCCTGAATCTTAAAAGTATAAGAAATATGAAGCTCTTTCTCTAAAGATAGCATTTTAAAAAATTTTCTGAAAGAACCTAATCAGATATCATATATGATATGCTGTCTTCATAAATTATAACATACCTGAGTGAAAGATTAGTTAGCATTTAAAGAAGCATCAAAATATAGGTCTGAAGAAAACTGGTCCTGAAAAGGTGTTAACTGAATTTGAAGAAGAACGTTTGGTTGAAAGGCTTAGTGTGTCACCTGATTTGAGCGATTCTATGATGAAGAATGATTTGCTGCTTCAGAAGTAAAAAAATGTTGTAAATTTTCAGATACTCCACAGTTTAAAAATGGACTTCCAACTGAAATATTGGGTAAAATTATTCCTTAAAACAAATTCTAGAATATTATCTTTGTACCCCCTGACTCTATTAGCAGAGCAGCAGAATTAAGAGATTTTTTTGACAATTTTCACAATTTTTTAGAAATGTTCTTTGAAATAACTTTGTTAAAAACCGAGGTAGAAATGTTCTTTGAAATAACTTTGTTAAAAACCGAGGTTGTTTTGAATGAAAAGTTAACTTAGATGGAAGATTTTGATTATGCTTCTGGAACTGTTAATGGTGATTTTCTATTCACTCAAACTGAATCGAAATGGATTGCAAAACCACTTTTGCAAAACCACTTTTGCAAAAACACTTTTTCAAAGATTGTATTCAGAGAATTGATGAACAATTGAAAGATGTTGCATGTTGTTTTTCATATTCTTAGATAATCATCCAAGTCACATTAATTTATTTAAATGGTGCAAGGATTGGGGAATTCTCATGATTTCTTTTCTTCCTAATTGCACACACATTCTGCCAATGTGCAATGCATCAATCTATTGGACCAACCGAAATAGGATGGAAGAAGGAAGTTGAAAATTGGAACAGTAAAAATGGTTGCAAAGAGGTTGATGAGATTGATTTGACTAATGAATGATAGAATTATTACAAGAGGTTGATGAGATTGATTTGACTAATGAATGATAGAATTATTACAGAGTCAAGAATAATTAATGTTTTCCATGATACAGGCATTTTTCCATTGTTTTTTTCATTTCAATTTTCCATTGAAATGTTGAAAATGTTCATCTTAAGTGGTGTATGAGCGCAGATGATGATGATTGATGATTAGATGATGATTCTGAATCTGATTCTAATTAGGCTGCACAAGTCACTTCTGAAAGCTCTGTAAGCTCTAAAAGCTGCTACTTTTTCCAACAACAACAACAACAACAACATTCTTCGTTTTGTTTTTAATTTACAGGAATTTATAGAGCCTTTCCACAATCTTTTGTGCTCCGCTCCTGATGGATTTGTGATCTGTATACTTTAGTTATGAAACAGCAGTTCAATATACTTTCATCAGTACTTTAATTTGAACAGGAAATTCCATTTTCTTCAAGTTTTATACCATCAATTGAAATCCACCATGTGTTCAAACTTCTAGAACCAATTTAAGTGCAATTCAAAAAGGCAATACAAAAAATTAATGATGGAATAATAAACGTTATGAAATTTTCAAAATGCATAAAAAAGAGGACGAAGAAAAGAAAAAGATTTGTGAAGAACAAAAAATAAAGAGTAGATCGAATTAGTAAAGATGGAAATAGCGAAAGCAAAATCAAAGTCATCTAAACCTATTGCTAAAAAGAAGCGTGGAAAACCTAAAAGTAATATTATGTATTTTATGTTTTTAATGAAATATTAAATATTTTGAGAAACTAAATTAGATTTTCTTTCATTCTTAGAAGCAAAAAAAATGCAATGAAATACATTTAATCTTGATTTTCTTAACTTTATTTTTTCTCATAGGAAATTTATTGCATTTTTTCTCATAGGAAATTTATTGCATTTTTTCTCACAAGAAATTTATTGCATTTTTTCTCAAAAGAAATTTATAATGGCAAAAAAAATAGATGAGTTAACTTCGTTTTTTAGAAAGTGCAATTAAAATGGGATGGTAGTTTCTAAAAAAAAAATGTTTTCTTTAGTGCACATTTAAGAGCGTGTTCCATTTGAAAAAAGCAAATAGCTCAAAAGTTATAAGTGCTCAATGTTTCGAAGATCGGAAACACCGCAAAAAACAAATCTATTTATGTACCTATTTAAGTAATAAAAACTTGAATTTAACTTTAGCAATAACTATTTAAATTCAATTATTTTTCCTTATATATTTATTTTATGAAGTTCTTATGAATATCATCGTAGATAACTGCAATGAAGGAGCGTGGTTTACAATTTCTCTCGATACCAGACACATATTACGATGCTCTACGTGAACGCCTTAAGCATTCCAAAGTAAAAGTGAATGAGTCGATTGATAAACTGCAAGAGTTAAAAATCTTAGTGGATTATGATGACGAAGGGTATCTTTTGCAAATTTTCAGCAAACCTTGTCAAGATCGTCCAACACTATTTTTGGAAACCATTCAACGCCACAATCACGCGGTAATTTATTTTTCTAACAAGTGATGTAACGATTTTATTTTCTTAACAAATCTTTCTTTCCCTGTAAAATGATTTTAAAAATAACAGTTCAACGTCGCCGTAACGTCAATAACAGTTAATCATGTTAAATTAAAAATAAAAACAAAATCAAACTTTATTTTATTAGTTGTTTATTTTATTAGTTGTTTATTTTATTAGTTGTTTTTTAGCAACTTTTTTTGCGGCGGTTAAGAATAATGAACTTTGTAAATATTTTTTAAAAGAAAATAAATTTATAAAATTTAAAGTACATGCCAAAGGAAAAAGTTCAATAGAAAAAATTTTTTAGAATGGGTTTCATTTTCGAAAGTTTGCGTTAAAACTTAAGTCTAAGATACTAAGTCGTACTAAGTTATACTAAGTTATACTAACATACTAACATACTAAGTCGTGTATTTTACCGAAATATTGAGAAATTTTCTTGGGAAAGCAAAAAAGTCTAATTAAAAGACTAGACTTGATCCGTTTTTTGTTTAGTGACATAAGAATAGGAGTGCATTAAGTTTCTGCAAGTGATTAAAAGTTAACAAATGATTAAAAAGACTTTCCAAAAAATATGCTAAGAGCAAAAAAAAACTTCTAAGAGCAAAAAAATGACCTTGAAGCCGTTCTTCGACAAAACAAAAATTTCTTTATGTATATTTTTTTATAAAAAATGAGCTGAATTCTTTCAAATGGGGGTGTGAAATAGATGACGACGATATTTAGACTAATGAAAATTCTAAGTTATATAGACTTAAAAATAAAAAACCTATCCCAACATTTTATATTTCTTCGTTTTTCTTAGGGATTCGGCGTTGGCAACTTTAAAGCTTTATTTGAATCTATCGAACTCGACCAATCAGATAGAGGAAACCTTACTAATTAAAGCTCACTTTTTTTTTTTGTCATAATTTTCTGCTTTAACTTTTCGCTGGTAAAACTTTTTTTATTCTGTTTTTTACTTTTATTTTTTTACTTTAATTTGCTGAGAACTTTTTATTGAATATTTTGATTGTATTTTTTACGATTTTTAGCAGAACTTTTTTTCTTGGTTAAAGATGTTTGTTTTTCTTAAGATATTAAAGAAGTTTGCGTCGAGAACCCAACTATGGGAAAGGTGGCGTTTCAGTTATTAATATGATTATTGTTATTAAAAAATATACAGATAGTTTCTTTAGGTAATTTCTCTTTAAATACTTTCTTTGCAATTCGATATTTGGCTAAAAAAGACTTTTTCCAAAAACCACAAGTTTATTATCATCAAGTCATCCTGGAGAAACTGTAGTAGTAGTGGTGGTGGTAGTGGTAGTAGTAGTAGTGGTAGTAGTGTTGTCTTATCGCATCAAGATTTACTAACAGTTAGACCTCTAATACTTCTAGGTAAGAATGGATTATTTTGACGTTTGTTTAAAGACTTGTTTCATGAATATTGCTTAATGTTCATTTTATATGTAGAGAAAAATTATAAAGTTGACATAAAATGAAAATAAAAGTTGGTGAAATTATATTAGTTAACAAACTTCTATTTAATATTAATCTTATAAAAGCCGCTAAAGATCTAAAAAAAAAAAAAAAAAAAAACTTTAGAGATGTATATCTATGATATCACCTAAAAATCTTAGAAAAGTGTTTTATTTTTAACTTAGACTCTAGTGAAAATAGTGGATCACATAGGGTAGTTTGGTACAAAAGCTATGGTTTACCACCTCCTAAGGAGCTAAAAAATACTTAAACTATACAATATACTACAACACAATCAAATTCAACGTAGCAATCAAGTCTTTTTTTGTGGACACTAACGTTTACATATTTTAAAGAAAGATGGGTGAAGGAATGGGTATATTAGATATAATTGGCAGAATGATTTAGTGCTATAAAAAATTTCTCGCCAAAAAAACGACGTATAGTGACTCAAAACAACAAAAAAATGATAATAAACCCCTCACAACTTTTCTATAAATTAAGTGCCCTTTTTTAAATAATATTAAATTGCAATAAATTTTAATTTCAAAAGTATAAATAATTGTTTCATAAAACTTTTATTTTGTATTTTATAGTTAAAAGAAGTAAAAAAATTTGATATTATTTTCAAAGAAATCTGAAAAATGTGAGATTTTTATTTAACTAAAAAAGAGTATTTTTAGTTTAAATAAAAATGTATATTTATTTTGAAAATAATCTTTTGGCTCTATTTCATGTTTACTAAAAAGAAAAAAAAAAGTCTGATTTTTTTGTTTAAATTTAAAAACTTTTCTAAAAAAAAAGGTAGCAATCAAGGCCGGATTAAGGGTCTTGGGGGCCGGGAGCTGAAAAATATTTGGGGCCCCATTCCTAAAAAAGTGTATTTTAAAATGAATGCAAAAAACATAAGATTACTTTTTTATTTAAATAGAAACTTTTCTTGCTTTTACATTTGCAAAATCAATTACAACATCTTGAAAATTTATATTTTTTAATAATTTTTGGGGGCCGGGCGCCTAGGCTCCCAGGAACCCGGGTTAATCCGGCATTGGTAGCAATCAATTGTATTTTTTGGTTTATATATTAGCTAAAAAAATGTTCCACCGAGTTCCAAAAATATATACATTTTTTCTAGTTAAATAACATTTCTTCTTTTAAATTATGAAGGTTTTACTGCGGTCTCCTGCAGTATTGGAAGTTATTAAAGAAATAACAGTTAAAAACCTTGTTTTCCGCCATTTTTGAAAGGATTTATTATTTGATAAGTACAACATATTTGAAAAACCTTAACTGAACAACTTTAGCATTTCCTGTAATATAAAGTTAACTTAACAATATAGTGTTATTACAGGATGCAACAATGTGACAATTGTTAAAACCATTACAAAATAAAATTTTAAACAGTGTAAAGTAAAAAAATATATAATGTTTTAAAAATAAAAAAATTTAAAATGTTTCTGATATATTAGTTTTTTTATATTGATGGTTCTTAAAAACAATAACAATGAAAAGATTAAATCTTATCTCAAATATACGTGAATTAGGAGTGGATAAATTAAGATTATGGAAGGATTTACTTAATGAAATAAAAAATACTGAAGAAATTCGCAAAGAAAACTTAAAGTAAAGATTACTTTAGTTATATTTATTTCAAAGATGAAGAAAAAACTAAAACAATGTGGACGAAATTAT
The DNA here is from genome assembly GCF_058129835.1 of Hydra viridissima. Taxonomy (NCBI): domain Eukaryota; kingdom Metazoa; phylum Cnidaria; class Hydrozoa; order Anthoathecata; family Hydridae; genus Hydra; species Hydra viridissima. The sequence continues at coordinate 10,664,135 of NW_028324311.1, read as the reverse complement.
GATACATCTATACAAAAAGAAAATCGTTGGCTTCAAAGAAATTTTATGAGCAAAAAAATTAGTCATTTTGGTTCTGGAAAGCCCCATAAGCAATCGAGTGTTGTTGGAGAGCAAAGCAAAAGAAAAAAAAAGATAAAAGAACTCGCCACTGAACATCACAAAGCTCTATTTTTAGCTTCTGCAAAAAGTGCAAATACTGCTGGAGAAAAAAAAATGCTTCTATTTTAAAAAACATGTCTAATCTTTTAGAGATAAAAAAAGTTGATAAAACTTTGGATAAAACCTTTCCCATTAATATGAGTGTAGAGGAAGCTCTTGCATTAAAAATGAACACTGATCTTAGCGATAAACAGTATCAAATGATCAGAAACTCAGCTCTTGTACACAATGTACATATTTATCCTATCTTGCACGATATTTTCGTGAAAATACATTTTTCTGAAATTTCTGCAAAGTGTACTCTTCAAAGCATGTTAGATCACACTGTGAGTAGAATAACTGAAATGATTTATGTGCCTAATTGTGGTCAAGGTAACAAAATATTAGGAGTTTTGTATGGAAAGATTGGTTTTGATGAAGCATCAAACCAAAGTATTTATAAACAAAAATACGAGACAAGCAGCACAAGTATAGAACTTAAGAGTAAAGAAAATCTTTTCAGTACAGCTTTTGTGCCTTTATTGCTCAAAGTAGAAGATGGCGAAATTTGGAAATATTGAAATCCTTCCAGTTGTCACTTTAGTAGACCTCTTCATCTACAATATAAAAAAGAGAGTCCAATTTTATCCAGAGAAGAAGAATCAGATCTAAAAAATCAAATAAATACCTTAAAGAAGTTTTAGATATTTTAGGAAGAAAAGTTACCTTTAATATCAGCTATAGAGTTGATCTTACAATGTTTGATATTAAAGTAGTTAACGCACATACAGAGACAAAATCCATTCAATCCTGCAATGTTTGCAGGATTGAATGGATTTTGTCTCTGTAAGTGCGTTAACCCAGTGAAATGGACAATATTGATTTACTAAAAGCAAAAACTGAGAGTGAGTCAGCCTTGGGGCTCGGAATTTCAGCTTTGCATTTCTGGATAAAATGCTTGGAACTTATTCTTCATTTGAGTTATAAAATTGAAATTAAAAAGTATAAGCCAAAAACAATTGAGGGAAAATTATCTGTAGACTTAAAAAAAAAGAGATTCAGGTACTCTTCAGAGAACGATTAAGCTTATATGTTGACTTGCCTAAAACTGGGTCTGGAAATACAAATGACGGCAATACTGCCAGAAGAGCATTTAAAAATAATAAAGTTTTTTCTTAAATTACTAAAGTTGATTGTGATATAATTGAAAGATTGCATAATATTCTCATAACCATATCTTGTGGATATCCTATTAATATCAATGAATTAGATTTATACTGCACTGAAACAGCTAAACGTTTAGTGAATTTTTACGACTGGTATGTTATGCCTCCTACTGTATATAAACTGCTGTTGCATAGTTCTTCTATATCATATAAATTACCTCTGCCAATCGGGGTATATTCGGAATAGATAAGAAATTCTAGACTTAAGTACACAGCAAAAATATCAAGGTTAAATACCATGATGAATCAGATCCAAAAGTATCAAGCATATCTTTTAGAAAACATAAGAGCTATCGAGGAAAATCGTTACCAGACGAAGTTATTAAGTTAATTGTAATGTAAATAATAAAAAAATGTAATAAAATACAGTTTTTTTTCTCTATGTATCAACATCCTTTAAAAACCATTTTTATAAAAATGTTAAGTAGAGTAATATATCAAGATAATGTGTTTGTCTTGAAGATTTTAAAACTTAAAAAAAAAAATTTTTGTACGGTTATAGTCACCTTAAACGCCCGTATACGCGCGTAAGCGCGCATTATACGCGTCGTAGCTGCATGTAAAAAAAAAAATTTATTAACAAATTTGAAATCTTTGACCCAAAAACTATTATTTTGATATATAACATTATTTAATTACGATTTATGTCAAATTTTATTTAATTTTTTACCGTTTTTTGATCGTCCTGAGTCACTGTGCATCGGTTGAGTCGAGTGCTTTGATTATTTCACTTAAAAGGTGTGCTGAATTAAAAATAAAATAGTCATCGTTAGCGCACCAGAAAGTTTAGCTAATAAAACAAAAATCATAAAAAATACACAAAATATATGTTAGTATTGTTGATGAATTAGAATTTTTAGAATTTTAAATGAATGTAGAAGAATTTAAATGAATGTAGAAGAATTTATTGAGAAATCACATGAGTTAAGGGTTTTTATGTTGAGTTTATTAGATTTTCACATAACTTTGATTATTTACCTTGCTCAATATGATTTCCAAGAAATGGTTGTTGAATAGTTGAATATATTCGTTGAAATGTAACTGAAAGTATTTGATTTATGTTAAGCAATATATTTTTAAAGTATTAGACGATAATTATAGAAAAGCTGTCTGGAAGATTATTCGCCAGTAATTGAATTTATAGAATGAAAGTTGCGTAGAAAAGAATAAGCTGAATAAATTGAATGAAGATAAGTATGCTGAAACTACTGTAAAAGTAAAAGGTCTTGACAAAGGTGGAGTTGTATCTACTAAAATTGATAGCCACAGTATTTTTATTATTAAAATCGCAAAAGGAAAGTACTTTACCATATAAACGGTGAAAAAGAAAAAAATTCTCTGTATTGGTTATTTACATTACAGAGAATAGGAAACAATCACATTACAGAGAATATGAAAAATCACATTACAGAGAATATGAAACAATCACATTACAGAGAATATGAAACAACTGATGCTATGATAGAAGGAAAAAAATTGTTTAATGGAGATTATAAAAGAATTAAAAACATCATATAACATTATGCTATTTAAAAATGGTATCGAAATATTGTGATAGATCAAAAAACTAAATTTGTATAAAGACTTAGTTGAAATGGAAACAGTTTTTATTTGCAGAGCGTCAATGGCGTGATATTGTAATCGCACAAAGTTAATGTTGAAACGTTTACTTTATTGATGAATGATACTGATGAATGGATTACAGATGAGCAATGAGCAGAATTTGAAGAGCTAGAAAAAGGATGTGATGGAAGTAGAAAATGTGGAAGCATGACTTATATTATGTTGCAATTGTAACATAATACAGGGTGAGGCAAAAACATAATACAGGGTGAGGCAAAATTAACTCCCCTGTTTGAAAGAGCTGTTATTTATTATTTTGATATTAACTGTCATTATTTTTTTTTACAGTTGTAAAAGAGAATAGCACAAAATTAATTATGAATCGATTCAATTCACAACAACGTACAGAAATCGTGACTATTTTTATTTAAAAAGATAAGTCAGTTGTGTTAACTCAACGAGAATATCGAAAAAGACATCGAAATCAATCAGCACCTGATAAGAAAAATATTTATGCTTTATCAAATCGATTTGAACAGTATGGAACAACTTTACACTCTCACCATTCGGGAAGACCACATTTTCATCTCAGTTGTTTTTTTGAAGATGAAAAAGGACAAACAACAGCTGTTACTGGTGATAATTATTGACAAATGATCCGAGACTTTTTAATGCCACAAATGGAAGAACAAAATCTGGACAATATGTGGTTTCAACAGGACGGTGCCACACCACATACAGCCAAAGAAACAACACGGATTTTGAAAGATCTTTTTCCAGGTCGATAATTTTTCGTTTTGGTGATTTGCATTGGCCTGGAAAAACACCTGATTTAACAGCTCCAGAAAAAAAAGGTGTACGTGAATAAACCACAAACTCTTAATCAACTGAAAAATAATATTCGACAAGAAATAGAAAATATACCGGTTGAAATACTCAAAAAAGTAATGAAAAATTCAATAAAAAGAGCTGATTTGTGTAGAACCGCTAAAGACGGACATTTAGTTGATATCATTTTTGAAAATTGGCAAACAAAAAAATTTAAATGGTAAATAAACATATTATTTGAAAAAAAAAAAAATCTTTCATTTATTTCAATATTGTAAGCAAACCAAATAAGGGAGTTAATTTTGCCTCGCCCTGTATAAGCTAAGAAGATTTTTTAGCAAAATTTTGCATGATTAAATATTTTATATATTTTTATATATAAAGTTTTTTGCGCCGGAAATCGATTTAAAGATTTAAATTTATATAGAAAAGAGTAAGAAATCGAATTTGTTATAAATTTATTTGAAGTATATATTTCTTAATTGAAAAAGAAAGAGATATATTCGTTGATAAAACTAGACTTTAGTGACCCATATGTTGATGATGATGATTTAAATGACATTTCGCGAGGTTAGAATTATTTTGTTCTATCTCCAATTTTAAAAGTTGGGAGAAAATAAGTTATTAATTTTAGTTAGTAATTATAACTTTTAAAATACGGATTTATATATATATATTTTTCTAAATAATTTGCTTAAACATAAATTATTTTAAGCATAAGTTATTATTTCTTTAAAAATTAAAGCTAAAACTTTAAACAATTTTTACTTTTAGAAAAAATCAAAAACTTTCTCCCAACATTTAAACTTGGAGATAGAACAAAATAATTCTAACCTCGCGATTTATCTTTGAAATGATTTTTGTGCTGCTATAGATGATATTTGAAAAATATATTAAAACATCACTTACTCATTTGAATAATTCTTTTTCATGTCTAAAAAAAAAGTCAGCTATAGCTTCTGATAATGCAAATCTCGTAACCGTGCAATTATCAAAAGAAAGAAACTAAAATCGTTAAACATTTTGTTGAAAAGATCCGCATCTCATTGTTTAAAGACCTGCATCTCTTTGTGGACACAATTCACGAACTACATAATAAATATAATAAAGATTAACATGATTCTAATCTTGATCTTTATCATGATTTTCCAAAAATCATCCACTGCAAGATTGTAATATTGAAATATTAATGGATAATTATACATAAGACATGTACCAGAAAAAATCTGCGCGGACATTATAAGGGATATTTATCTAACTATTGTATTTCGATATTGAATGTTATGCATATTTTGAAAGTACATATATTAATATTTTTAAATTTCACTTCAGAAAGTTTGTGAAGTTTTGTACGTGAGAACGCACGCACTTTGCGTTTTACATTAGACACCAGCTTTTGCACAGTCTTCGGCTGGACTTTCTTGGTAGCTCTCATCCATTTATTTTTGAAGTCTTTAATGTTTTTAGCTTCTTTTACATTGAACCTTAGTTTTCTTTTGACAAGAGCCCAATATCTTTCGATAGGAGGTAGTTCGGGACAATTTGGTGGATTGCAGTGTTTTTCAACGAAATCTAGTTTATGTTCTTGAAGCCAGTTTAAAGTTGTCCCAGAGTAGTGACATGATGCTAAATTGGGCCAAAATAACGGGTTACCCGTGTGTGTTCTTAAAAACGGCAAAAGACGTTTCTTGAGGCATTCTTTTATGTATATTTTGGTGTTAATTGTCTCGTAGTCACAAAACAAGAGCTTCTTTCACCACATTCACAAATTGCTTGCCAAACTAAGAATTTTTTAGCGAATTTTTGCATTCCAATGCATTTATATTTGGAATTCAGTTTCTTGCGATTAATTGCTGAATAACATTGGTGTCCTGGAAGAGATCGGAAATATGCAGCGCAATAAGTTTCATCGTCAATAATCAAACCGGATTTTTTAGCACATAATTTTTTATAGAGCAGCTTTGAACATCGAATTGCGACATTTTCTTGCTTTTCTTCACGACGAGGAACTTTTTTCTTTTTATAAGATTTATAACCACAATTTCTCTTTACTCTTTGTATAGTGGAAGCACTTGTCTTAAATTTATTCGCTAATGTTTGAACAGAAATCTCCGGTTTTCTGTCTAAGGCATCTTTTACCTTTTTACCAAGATCTCGTCTAACAAAACATTTTTTTCTTCCACTTCCTGATTTTCTTTTGATTGTACCAGTGTCCTTAAATCGTTTCACAACGGTCTGCACTGTTCTCACAGCAATCTCCAGCTCTTTAGAAAATGTTTCGTTTGATACACCAGGATTTTCAACGAGAAAATGCAAAATTTTTTCTCGCTTCTTATCTTGATTTGATGACATTTCAATTAAAGCTAATTGTTTTAATAACAGAGTTGTTTAAATTTTGAACAACATTAATACAATCACATTTTAAAACGATTAGCTATTTTAAATGATGTACGGTTTCCGTAAACACCACATCAGAACACGCGCAGATTTTTTCTGGTACATGTCTTAGTAGTGAAAATCATATAGAATTTTTAGAAAGTCGAGATCTAGATTTTTTATATTCAACTTTAAAATACTTTGATTAGTTTATGAAAGATAACTTTAAAATACTTGGATTAGTTGTGAAAGATAAGAAAAAATCTCACGATCTAAACGAGAATCTAACGTCTAAATAAAGATTTGGAGCTATAAATATTTTACATATTTTTACTTATAAAATATGTTTGCGCCAGAAATTTGAATTCTGTAATAATGAAATATGAAAAATAATAGGAAATAAATTAATGTGGAGGTTAAAGAGTTTTAATAAGATAAGAGAGATATCTCGTAATATAAATCCTTGTTTATAATTCTGACATGAAAAAGAAATTCGACAAGCAAGCAAAGATTTTTGCCAGTTTAAACACTGAAAAAGAAAAAAATTGCCTGTTTAAATGAGTTAATTACTTTTGCAGATTGTTCGAGAAAGCTCAATGAAAATATAAGAATAAGGGCCTGTTTATATGGAAAGCGGGCTGACTTCGAGATCTCGGCAAACGGGGTGGCTCGTTTGCCGAGCCAGCCCGCTTTCCATATAAACAGGCTCTAAAGATTACAATGTTGAAGAGATAATAACGAAGGAATACAAAAGACAAAACAGGATATTTTTAGAATTGAAAAAATCTTGAGGGAAACAAAAAACAAAGAATCTAGTAAAATGGCTTAGCTATCCAACTTTCATTCGACTCATGAACAACAAAGATTTGTTTGGCATTCTACGCTTAAAATCAGTGAAATGCTGTTGAGTAAAAAACAATATCAGAAATATATTTTGTTAATATTTCATACACCACTTACATTTATTCTTCTCCGTATTTTCCATTTAAATTTTACTTTAAGTAATACATGTCTTCAACTCATTTACATTTACATACATTGATTACATTGACTACATTTAATAAATTGATTCATTTCTTTATTCTTCATACATCTTGCACAATTTTTTTTTGCCATTTATACAACTGAAACTTTTTTAAATAAACTTTTTTCAATTCCACAATGATTAATGGTTACTTAATGGTTGTGATAAAAATAGTGTTTATAAGTTATGACACAATAGCTAAAAATAGTTGAAATTTCCCCATGTGTTGAAGGTTGAGTATATGTTGAAAATGGCTGCTGCATATTGAGACTTTTTCAGGTAATTTTAAACACAGTTTAATGGTTAACTATATGGTCAAAATGGGCTGAAACATGCAAAGACTATTCAAAAATTTTAACCACTAACTTGATTATGTGTTAATGGTTAAAGACATGGTTAAAATGAACTGAGTCAGCTCCCGCATTTTACAACAACTAAACTGCACAAACTTTCACTATTATCACTGTTTAATGCTAACTTTTCACTATTATTATCACCATTCAATGCTAAACGTACCAACTAAAAAACAATTGTTCCAATGACGTTGTAATAAACTTTTATAAAACTATTGAGTTTATTTTAAAAAAAGCAAAAAAACATTTGACACTATTTAAATACTGAACGGCAAATTACGTGAGACAGTAAGAAAAATTTATCTAAGAGAGAAATTGGATATTATCAGATAAAATTGCGAACAAGTAAGCGAGGTAGTATTAATTTAAACAACAATAACAAATAAAATTATTATCATTTACATAATTACAAAAAGTAACATATCAATTCATATTTAAAAAAGAAAACTGTTTTGCCAGCATAACAATAATTTGATTAACAACCGTTTCCTAAAAACTCGTTATATATTTGTACGTCTGGTATAAGACCAGTTTGTTGCTGTTCCTGTTGTTGGGCCAAAGCGATCGCAGCGACAATTTGTTGTTGCTGTTGCTGTTGTTGTTGTTGTGTCTGTTGCTGCTGTTGAAGTAAAATTTGCTGCTGCAATTGCTGATTTGGCCATTTTTGATTTATTCGTGAGTTCTGAGCTTGCAGCTGCATTTGTTGAGATTGCTGCAAGTGTTGGTTCATTTGAGTCATCTGTGGCTGAGCCAATTGCGTTTGCTGTTGAATCTGTTGGGTCAACTGTGTCTGTTGTTGTAACTGAGCTTGTTGCTGCAACTGTTGGTTTGGTTGTTGTAATTGTATCTGCTGCTGATGTTGTTGCAAAAGATACTTCAGTTGAGAATTTTGCTGATACTTAAAAGAAATATTTATCAGTATTACATATTTAATATTACACGTATATAAAGAGTAAAATATGTAAATAATCTAAAATGTTACACATATTTTTAAAAAAGAAACGTGGACAGAACATTATAACCAAATATTGACTCACTTGTTGAATTATATGAGAATATTGTTGCTGGGCAAACTGATTGCTTGAAGACACAGGTAAATTTCTTAGAGCTAGGGATTGGGCAAGAGCGTTCTAAAAAAGTTGAATAAAAGTCATTTAAAAAGCATTTAAAAGCATTACAGTGTTCTTACAGTGATACTGCAGGGGGAGTAGATTTTTTTTGTTGATAATTTAACTTTTTAGGTACATAATTCATTCAACGGTTTAGAGACAACGGAACAGTTCATGATCATCGACGTACTGGACACCTGAGACAATTAAATGACCGACTAATAATTTCAAAACGATAAATTTATGAGCTAGTCTAACAAAAGTCCTGACACTTCATCGAGAACATTTTTTATGGTTAGACAAACAATAAAAAACGCCCCATTAAATTAGGAAGAGCAACAAATGTTCTCTACCAAATATTTAAAATAGGCTCATGAAGTTGAACAAAAGCGATTAAAAAACAAAGATGACATTACAAAAAATTGTTTGACGAGCTTTTTGTTTGCATTCTTTTTGTTTTTTTTTCGTTGTTTTATTTTTTGTTTTTAACATGGTTGCAATTTTATTTCGCTTTATGTTTTCGCTTTCGCTAAAATAGTCAACAAATTTTTAAAATGCACTTTTTTATTTTACGTTTATGAGTTATTTTTTACTACCCCTTGATTTTTTGAAAATACAACAAATTATATATCTAATTATTACGTATTTAAAAAATCCTTTTTTTTACACGCGTTCCTATTGGTAATGTCATTAGTGAGTATAAGGTTCCCCGCTTTCTATGAGCCATTTGAACTTCTTTAAAAATATCACAACTTTTCTGAATCACATTTCGCATGATCGGAGAAAAATACATATAAATACAGAAATATATAAACCATAACGAAAAACGGAATTTTTATAATAATTATATAAATGTAAATTATATAAAAATAGGTAATAAAAATTTTATGCTCATGAATAGCAATTTTAAAAAAAAGAACTTACAGGGAAAATCTGCTGTTTTACAGTTCGACTTTTATCTTCAGATATAATGGCCTAAAAAAAATGTAATTATTCAGTGAAATATTATTTTTCAGCTTTTTGAACTAAAAGTTTAAAGAGTTGTTGTTTGCTCTGGAATTTTAGTTCAGTATCTAAAAGGAGCAGAATCAAAGAAGAAACAAAAGAAAAGCAGAATCAAAGTAGATCGCCTGACCCTCAAAGTAGATCGCCTTGCTCTCAAAAGCACTGCAGTGTAATTTATTTCTATTAAAGATAAAAAAAATCTAACATACCCTTAACTCTCCAACAAACTGTTGCTAAAATGAAAAAATGTTGAATAAAGAAAAATTTCTTAAAGAATGCATTAAAAATGTTCATAATTTGTATGATTATAATTCAAAATTCAAATTGTAAAATTATCATAATCAATACACAGGAACTACATACATGGCAAAAGACAGAAGGAGGAAATGCCTCCACTTCTCCTCCTCCCCTTTTCCCTAAGGAGTTTTAACAACTTTAAAATTGAGTTTAGACAACGCTTTTTAGCATTCAATTTGCAGATCCTTGATTGAACTTTTATTTTAAGAGCAAATGTAACTTTTGATTGAATAATTTATAAATTAGGAACTCTTTTTTGGTGTTCCTCCAAACAATAGTATTGATTTTTACTAACTATAAAAATTAGAATATAAAGTTATAAGGATAATACAGGTCAACATTACAATTATAATACAGGTCAACTTTTTTCTGCTTTTTTATGTTTGAGGAATGATTTAAGGTAATTTGGGGTCACATCAGTTTTTACCTACTAAGTATTATTCTAAAAATAAGTCCACTCTCATTTGAATTTTATAATTTCAGAATAAACTAATATATGGAAATATATGCAAATATATAACCTAATATATGCAAATGGGATGATCTTGTTTCACTAATAGACTAATGACATTTTTTAGATGAAATATTTCCTTCATTAAGAAGAGGAAATTACAAAAAAACAATTTGAGGACAGTCCTGAAAAAAGTGCATTGACAACAACAACTAAAAGCCTTGATCATACAGAATTCAGTGTTTTAAGCTTATTCATAAAATATTTAATAATCCAGACTTAGTAGTTTGTGTATTGAACTGTTATTTACACCTAAACTTTAAACACTGTCATGACTTCATGAAATCCATTAAATGAAACAATAACTGAGTTTAAAGGTGGTTCTAAAGACTTTTTACCCACATATACATCCTTAGGACTTGTTTTCCAAATAACACCATTCAAGCATTCATCACTGTTTTGTGTTTCACTGAAAAGGCAAATTTTTAGTAAATCTTTATAAGATAGATCTCAGAATACTGCTATAAGAATTTTGTGAATGGCTAATAGTAGGCTATTAACACTTTCCTTTTTTTCTCTATAATGAATTAATATACATTGACTCTATAAGTGCCAATTTTTGAAATATTCTTAAATAAATGGTTGGTATGGGCATAGCTAGATAAACAAACTCAGCCTTTATTATTTATAAGCTTAACTTGATCATTTTATACCCAAAATTTGAACAATAAAAACTATTCCCATCATATTCTAAAATGTTTAAAAGAAATTAACTTTTTTTTTATCAAAAAAAAAAAAAAAAAAAAAAAAAAAGTTCATTTTGAATTGGATTTGACCACCTTGAGATAATCATGTTATTAGTTGTGTCATCAAATGTATCATAATTAGTCACAGCATATATAGTACAAGATTTTTTTCTAGTCAGGGATGATTAGAAAAAAAAAACAAAATTAAACTAGTACCTGCTCTTCTGGGATGACTCCAATGAAAGCTTTTTTCTTGGGACTGAATATTAGTAACAAAACTTTGACATGAGTCTGATCAGATGGATTATTCAAAAAAACACAACCAGCCTATTTGGATTTTTATTTGGATTTAAAATAAATTTGAAGTTAAAAAAAAATTCAATGTGCTAAAAAATAATTAAAGCTTGGTTTAATAAATTAGGATTAATTAAAAAATTATTGAAATTTTTGTTGTTTTAATAGAAAAGGAAAAATTAATCATTAAAGCAATTAAAGACACATTATTTACAAATAATTCATTAAAAAACTTACAAACTTCTGGCCAGTGGTTCCTGGAATTCCTGATGCTGGACTTCCATTCATGATCCTGTACATAGATTGCAAAATTTCATTGTCACTTGTCGAAAAAGTAAACATTACTTGTTTAGCTTGCTTTACAAAACGAGCAAGAGATTGCTGAAAGAAAACAATTAAGTTTTCGTAAAACTTTAGAATGATAACCAATTTACATCCAGCACAAAATCAACGACACCTTTAACAAAAATAAATAAAGAAAGAAAAAAGACTGATTTTGACAGATTTTAGGGCAATTAAAACAAAAAAAAACATAAAAAGCATTTAAATTTTTTACTAAAGTCAGGCTATACAATAACACTTATTATTGCAAAACAATAATTATTATTGCGTAAACTGATCAATTCAAAAACAGAAATATACTGGTTTCTAACCAACAAGTCACTGAAGCAAAAATATACACCTTTTCTATGAGATCTTACTGTCTGAGCTTTGTGGAACAAAAAATGAGATACTATAAAAGTTTTTGATCATTGGTATTTATTGATTTACATTATTTAAGCAAATTTTTACATTTTTAATGTTTTTAGTTAAGTACATTTTTGTATTTAATACAAATTTTTTTCTAAGAAAAGGGGGCTTTTTTTGTGATTTCCCTAATAGGATCTTTTCCAAAAAAACTGAGGGTGTTAGCAAAAAGCTAAAAACACCTATGTGATCAGCACATTAAAATACACTAAGATCAGTCATCGAATCCAAAAGAGGAAAACATGACTTTTAATTTGCAGGTCTATGTACTTATTTTAAATATTTCCTAATTCAGAGGAATTTTATTTTGAAATAGAAACTAATACAAAAAACTCCAACAACAAAAATGCTACCAGATACTGCTGTGGTATGAGTTGCATATGTAAATCAGTAGGCCAATCATTTGCTTGTCTAAAATTTAAAAAATTTTTAAAAGCGCTAAGAATAAAAAAAAATTACAAGGTTAGAAATTTAAAAATTTTTAAATGTTACAGTTTAAAGATTTAGAAACTTTGAAAAATTGGAAAAATTCTTACAAAGTATCATCAAAATGAACAGTTGCTTTGCATGGTAATATGCGTGATATCTTCCCACCATCTCCATTTAAATTCTAAAAATTTCAATTAAAAACTTATTTAATGATAGTGCTTTTAGAGATTTCCAAGATTTTATCAACTTCTCATAATATCTTACTGTTTCATTCCACTGCAACTGACCACTCCAAACAACTTTTCTTGGAAACACTTGAATCTGTTGTGTCTGAATGGTAACAACATTTGGTGCACAATAGAACAATTATTTTAAATAATCAAGGAAATAGATATCTTAAATCATATAAACCTTTAAACATCTGAAACATTGAAGTGACTTTATTCAAATAACAAAATTAATTCCGATTTTGAAATTGTACTTTGGAGACACCATTCAATAGTTATCTAATTACCATTCTATAATTTTATGAATGTTTAATGAAAAAACTTTTCCTAACATCAATAATGGGCGTTAAACCATGTATAGAAAATGAACTTTACCCCAGAATTTACCACAGAATTCTGATTATTTGATTGGTTATGTTGAGATGAAACTTGTGGATGAGAAATTAATCGTGCTGGTATTGGCTGTGAATAAGCTTGTGTAACATTAATTGTCGAGGAATCCTCTATCTTTATTTTCTTGTTTGGAATGTTGATACCTTTAATAAATTTATTTCTAGTTATCTTCTTTGCTGTCAAACATCAATACTAAAAACTAAATTCAAATGAAAATTGAACTCAATCTTTGGTATTACTATAGAGATTAGTTGTTACTATAGAGATTAGGCTAAATACCATATTTATAGAAAGTTAGGTTTTTGGTATTAATAATTGTCCCGTTGAAAAAATACCTGCATCCAGTTTACTTTCATTTTTATTCAAAGAAAACACATCAACATCAACCACATCTTGAACTGAAAAAAAAAAGTACAACCTGTCTATATGTCAAAAGTGGTTGTAGACTGTGTACCTACAGCCTACAACCTTGACAAATAACTTATGACAAATAAAAATGCAATCAGTTAAAGTTACATTTAAAAATAATTTTAAAATTTAAAATTTCTTCGAAATAGGAATATAAAATATAAAAAGTTAAAAATTTAAACCTGGCAGCTGAATTCCTTTAACAAGTATCATATGATTTGCATGACTAGCATATTGAACAGATTTTGAAAAAATGTTTGCAAAATCAGAGTACAACTAAAAGAACAGAACATACATCCACCATTTTTTATTTAAACTTTTCCCTAATTTATCTTTATTTAAATTTATGTTTTTAGGATATAGAGTAAACAATTCTTCTTTTTAATGTGTCAAGTAACCATGTGCAATATGTCAAAAAAACGTCCACAAATAACCAAAAATGACCTCAAGCTCTTTGAAAACAAAGTTTATATGTATTTCAACTTTAAAAATTCATTCTGAAACTAAAGCAAAACTAAAAAAAGATGGAGCAAAACTAAAAAGTTGGAGCAAAATTTTCTAACTTATTATTGGTTGTATTCAAAACTCTAACAAAAAAAATAATACCAATAGTAAAAATAATAATAATAATAATAATAATAATAATAATAATAATAATAATAATAATAATAATAATAATAATAATAATAATAATAATAATAATAATAATAATAATAATAATAATAATAATAATAATAATAATAATAATAATAATAATAGTAATAATAATAATAACAATAATAATAATAATAATAATAATAATAATAATAATAATAATAATAATAATAATAATAATAATAACAACAATAATAATAATAATAATAATAACAACAACAACAACAATAATAATAATAATAATAATAATAATAATAATAATAATAATAATAATAATAATAATAATAATAATAATAATAATAATAATAATAATAATAATAACCATGACAACTTTAGTAATAGTAGCAAAAAATTTTCAAAAGAGTAACGACAACAATAATTCTATATACATATTCACCTTTCTGAAAATTTCTTTGTATGCAAGAATATGTCTTCCACAAAGCACAGATATGCAAATTGATTCCTATATGAAGAAACTGTATTAAAACAGACATTCACAGAGAATATAACTAGTTGCAATCAATAGATTATTACTTACTTTGTTAAAAACATCAAGCAACTTATCAAAAGAAAGTCCATTTTGAGGACAATTTCTTATCACAGGGGTCATGAAAGGAGCAGTGTTAGTAATTATCACGACATGCTTTACAGCTTGTATACTAAAAAAGCAAATAGATATCCACATTGCAACAGTTGCATTTATAAATTATTTAGTAGAATAAAGTTAATATAAAAAATACCTTTTTCTTAATTCTGACATGCTTTTAAATACCTAAGATGTTGAAAATTAGAACATAATACTTTTAATCAAAACATGATAATTAAGACAAGAAATTTTCTGATTGCAGTTGGCACACAAGCTTTTGCGAAAAAAAAAAAAAAAAAAAAACTAACCTGTAAAGCTGTTGCCAAAGCCTCACTTAAAAAACAACCACTAGCAATTCCACCATTAGCAAATCTTAACAAATAAAAAAGGAACTGAAACTTTCTTACAGAATTTTTTTGTTTCAAATTTATTTTGTTTGGTAAAAGTTTATTCACAATTTAGAATATTTTAAAATGACTCAACATCAAAAGTCAAAAGAGTATGCACTTAGTATATATGTGTATACACACACACACACACACACACACACACACACACACACACACACACACACACACACACACACACACACACACAAATACAAATCTAATAATTATCCCCCCTCCCCCTATTTATATATATATAAACAAAAGCTTTTTCTTTAATAATTTAAAAGCTTCAAGTAAAACCTTAAATTTTTTATTTTCATCAGGAAATCTGATGCATTTTGAGTAATCTTTCCAGGATTCATTCCGACATCCTGTCTGAACTGATTTTGCAATGTAAGCAAGCTATATTGTGATGGTTGTCTCTAAAGTTAAAAGATGCTAAAAAATACTTAAACAAGCAATTCCATAATTTTTTTTGTGACTTTGATAATGAACCATATTTACACTTAATTCTAGAAAAATAGAACTTAATCTTAAAAAGTATATGAAACAAAAAATACCTGAGAACCAAAAATAGCAATATCTGCAGGGTTAATACCATTGTTGAAAAACCTAAAAGAAAGTCACAGATGACTTAATATTACAAAATATAATTTAATGATTTTGAGTGACATTTATTACACATAAAATATAGAGATTTCTATAGGTTATATATCTAGAATTGAAAAATAAGAAGCGTTAAAATTTTGAAATTACAAGCACACAAACAGATTAACTCAAAAGACCATTAATATACTCATAATCATCCCGTACTTTTCAACTCTCTTTTTAACAAGGTCGACCCTAAGGATTTTTTTTTCCTTTAGGTACACAGATTAAGGATGGGCACATAAAAATTTATCAAAATAAAAATAACATTTGCAAAATTGGACCTCATATTGTGCAAATATTTTGAAATGAGGAGGAAGTACCAAAATTTTATATGTGTAAGAGTATCCCATGTAGATAGTATAAAAAAAGACTTCATAATATCAGCTTTTTTTTTTAAACAGATTCAACATTTATAAACCTTCAAGCAAAAAAATACTTGGGGCCAAATGTTTATGGTAAAAAATAATGATTTTTAAAAAGCATGGGATGCCCTAATGGTAAAGCTTCATTCTTTGTTTTAGGAATCAATAAAATTAGCATGGGAAGATTAAAAAAAAAAAACTGTTAGAAAGAAAACTACATTAAACTCTTTGATGAGTTTAAAGGACATATTTGCAAATAACATATGGAATTACTTTTTTATGTCATACTCTGATGAGACTCTTTTAGTGGAAAATTTGATGAATAGGGAAACTCTTAAGATATGACCAGGCAGCTTATACAGTATCACGTATAAACACAGACAAAAAAATTACCTTACAGATGGTAGAATATATGAGTTATAGAGAGTACTAAAATCTTCTTTGCAAGATACAGTATCTTCAATTATAAAAACAACATCATATTGCTCCATCATATGATCAACATTGCTTTGGATTAATTATAATCTAAAACTACTACGTAAGGAAAAAAACTAAGTAATGAAAACTAATGAAAAATAATGAAAACTATAAAATAAACAAGAAAAACTTCTACTTGATTAATGAACTTTTGAGTTTTTTTAAGTTTTATGAAGATTTTTATTTAAATAAAAAAAATTCAAAAAAGTTTTACAAAGCTCAAGCTTTGTTAGATTTCTAGCAAGTATGTTCAAAAACACAAGGTAAAAAAAAAAAAAAAAAAATCAAGTATAAAATTTAAATTTAAAGATTAAAATGAACTCATAGCAAAGTGAACACAAAACAAAAAACTACCTAATGTAAAATAATTTAAAAAAATTATTATTACATTTTAATTACTTTAAAAATAACTTCTCTCAGATAACAATTTTAAAAAATTCATAAACTTTCTTTAACACCATATAGACTTTTTTTCCTGCGCAGAAACTCATCAATTGCTGCAATGCATAATTCCCATTCTGTTTCTCCAATTGGTGAATCCATAATATCAGGATAAAATCTCCACACTAATGATTTAATAATTTCAACAATATCTTTGGGCAATGGAGCTTTACCACGCTTCCCGCGAGTATTTTTACCTACTAACTCCTGTTTTCGATCTTTATAAATTTCCTGAAGTAAGTTCTTTGCAAAGTTCTTATGAGAAACACTGCGGCTACGGACTGATTCTGCAAGTTCTAAATACTCATCACTCACCTGGACTTCATGGGAGTAATCATATTTGCACAATGGCAATTTTTTTTGTCTTATCAACATGCTCATTGTAGGTTTGGAATCATCATCACTACTAATTTCAGCACAATCAGTATGAGAACAAAAACTCTGATCAGCTGTAGATAAGTCAATAAATCTTTTGACATGCTTGTTAAGATTGGTCAAACGCTTCTTATGCTCCTTCTCCACTTCCATAGTTGCAATTCTTTTTTTAAGTTGAGCATTCTCATTGGATAGCTCTTTAACAGCTTGATGTAAATGTTTTACAAGCTGAATGACATCTTGTTCATACAACTCTCCGCTATTTTCATTACTGCTATTGGTGTGTTGGTCCTCATCCTTTACTTCTGATTCCTGTAAACAATCATGATATGGATTGATACACAAGATTTCAATATGCTTAAATGCAAATTTTAATTTTATACAAATATAAATATTTATCTACTAAACTATATATCTCATCTGAACTATTTGAGTTTTGTTATTTTATTAAAATTGCAAACTTTTTGTTCATTAAATTAAACTTTCTTTTTTATATCTAAACACTGAGGTTTGAGAAAATTTTCATTTACACAAAAATTTTGCTTTATAACAAAGCATTGGAATATTAAATTTATAATACAAAAAACAACAAAAACAGAATAACTGAAATTACAACTTAAAAAATTTTTGGATTTATGGCTATTTATTTGTTTCTCCCTAGAATTG
The DNA here is from genome assembly GCF_058129835.1 of Hydra viridissima. Lineage (NCBI taxonomy): Eukaryota > Metazoa > Cnidaria > Hydrozoa > Anthoathecata > Hydridae > Hydra > Hydra viridissima. Next base: position 10,645,920 of record NW_028324311.1, on the reverse strand, counting down.
TTAACTTATTGCTAACTTATTAAACAAAAACAGAGCTAATGAAGTAGATGAAGGCAATTTTTTTGAAATACACAATAGAAACAGAGATCACAACAATTTACCTAATTAGCTTTTTCCTGATAAAAGTTTTATAAATTTAAAGGTGGTATTTTAATGGTAACAAACTGAGTTTAAATACTGTACTATGGAACTTGTTTTTTTTGTTATAGTAGTGAATATAAATAAAAACTTTTTAGTTTTTATTTGGTTTTAAAAGTCAGTAATATATAGTATTAACTCTAATACATTAAAAGTGCTAACACAAAAATCATGACAACACAAAAAATACCAATTAAACTAATTTACCTAAAAAATATGCAGGATTTTTGTTGCAGAACTAAATACATGTCACATTTGAATAAATCTTACAATAATTTATAGGATTGCTTACAGATATGTATTTTTAGAATAACAAAAAACCCACTGCTCTTGTAAGAAGATCTAGACTTCCATTATGCCCATTAATGCTGCTTTCATCTGTTTCATTCATTCTAGCTCGCTTTGAAGATTTTATATCTATTTTTTCCATTATATCAGCTAGAAAATAAAAGCAGCAGAAGAGCTATAAAAATGATTAGACTAATTCTATCTTTTAATTATCAAGAGTAGGAGACTTTTAACAGAATGAAAAAATGGATTGACATTAGATTCCAGATAACTAATTTATTATTGATAGATGCAAAGAAAAGAAAGAAGTGGTTTTTAAATCTCTTAACAACTAAAATTCATTTAAGTTAAAGAACAATTTGACTTCTAGTATTTTCTAATAAAATTTATTTAAAAATGCTTAAACAACTATTTTTAAAGTATAAAAACAAGAGGTTACGGTTTGCAACAAAGCAACTAATAAAAACCAATTATTACAGCGCTTAAAACAGTTAATATATACTTGTGTTTAAGATAATTAGTTAATGCTTTAGATATTCACAGGTCTTTTATATATACCCATTTTTCCTTAAAAACATTATTTTCTTTAAAACTCTTGCTTTTGTTTGGCTACTATGTAAGCATGTCAAAAGATATATTCTATATATAAAACAATAACAAGTTTGGAAGATGCATATTTTAGGCCTTCTGTCAGACAAACGAACAAAAATACAGAACAGATTTTTCATCAAATTTATACAAATGAATGATACAAAACATTTTCCGGAAAATAGATTAAACATAAACAGAACAACAAATCGATGCGGTCGCTTAGACTAGATCTAGTCCATTTTTGTCTGTAAACGGTAAATCTTTGATAAAGGTCGCTATGCTAACTTAAACTAGGTATACTTTGTATTGCTATATTAAGTTAGAAGATTTAAATCATATAAAAATAACTAAACCAGAGGCACAACTTAACCTAAAGTGCAATAAGTCAGTGTTTAATAGAAAAATTGTTACCGACGTTGTACAAATAGATCGAACAGTTAGAGATTTTGTGTGCTGGAACAACTTAGATACTTTAAAAAAGTAAAAAACAAAGTTCTTTTCAAGTTCAAAAACGTGCCTAAAAAAAGAGACAAATCAAACAAGAGATGAAACTCTTCTGCAAATCGATTCAAGTTTGGTTTTTCCATTCTGGTGCTCTGGAAGCAACAGTAGGTTATGTTCTGATTATGTTTAACGAAAGGGTTGAAAAGAGAGAAGAACAGATACAGTATTATAATAAATTTCTATCCAGGTTGAGTGTACAAGTGCCACAAACTATCAATTTTAAGTTAAACAGCGTCGACACTTTTATTTGATTACAAAATTAGAACTATCAGTTCAGTAAAAGTCTTTGTTAAAGAATTTCTTCATTAAACGAAAGTAATGCAAGGCAGCTTATTTTTTTTCTATAAATAAAAATAATCGCGGTTAGCCGAAGATTACAAGCATTTCAAACGCTGTGTAAAAATTGGTTGATTTTTTATGTATGAAGATCAAGTATATCTTGTGGGCTTCAAATTCTATTAATTCATAAAAAGTTGAACAGTTTTGTCGGAATTAAAGGGAGCTTCTATTAAAGAAATGTTTCACCTAATTCAAAATTTGAGTTCCAGACCTTTACATCTAGTTTAAACTGAAGGTGTGTAAGTGGAAGGAAGTTGTAATGATTCATTTTCACTGTTAAGTGTCGAAATTAAAAACAAGAACCATATACTAGTTTTGAACGTAAAAATTGAACCTTTACATTTAATGATAGCATTTTAATCTGTAAAGGTTTTAACCTCATTTCATCTACTGTTCTAGGCAATCAATAAATTGCTGTCCAATATTCACACAATTCTGTATAAATCTTACTAGTGGATGTTTAAAGATATGGGTCCAGATTCGACACCTAATTTCCGTCCTAATTTGCTAGAATTCTTTCAATAAATCGAAAAACCCAACAAATTAATCCCGCCCCAGTGCCGGGATTTTTCCATCATAAAATCAGGCCATAGTAATTAAAGGTAACTTAATTTGAGATTTGCTTAAACTTAGTTGTCATATATGATACAAATACTATAGTATATACATTCATAAATTAAAATTACATAGCATTAATATAATCGTAAACTGATAGATCGTTTGGAAGAAAGACAAGTTTTAAAGCCGATATAGATGTTCTTGCTTCGCTAAAATTTACTCCCCTTCTTCAAGCATAAAGTAGTCGGTCTCTATTTCTAGCTAAGACGTCACCAGAGAGTTTAGACAAAAGTAATACGAGTTCTGGCTTTGTTGAGTAACCAAATATTTAAGTTTTCGTAGTCTTGGAGACAAGCATCAAATTGGTCAGGAGTAAAGCCTTTTGTTAAACACCGTTGTCTTGCATGGTCAACTCTTCAAATAAAAAATGATAAGTTTGAAAAACTTTTAACTAAAAAGCTCAAAACAAAAAAAAAAGAGAAAAAAAAAAAAAAAAAAAAAAAAAACGCAAAATATTTTAAATGAAAGTCTTACTTTACAAAGTTTTCAGATCCGGCAATCTCTCGAATAAGTCCATAAATAGCATCAACAGCACGTGGTTTCCTAAAAATTAATTTAAAAATAATGACGCTTTTATTTACCTGAATGTTTTAAAGCTTTTTAAACTTGATGCCTATTTTTTAAAGATTCAGTGATTAAAATTTCAAAACGTATCTTTTAAATGGATGTTAATACCAACTACAAAAAAGGTTTTAAGTAAACAGCGAAGGTCTACTTTGTTACAACAAGAAAACTAAATATTAAAAAAGAAAAGAAATAAAAAAAGAGAAATTACCTTTGAGGTGCGTCATCATCAGATAGAGAAGCTTTAGACATTTCCATAAGCCGCATAGCTTCATCTATATCTTCTTTTTCAACTGTATCAGCTAGACGAAGGCGTGCCTGAAAATTATCAATTGCTTAACATCTTAACTATGAACAATAATTACATTCTAAATTACTAAACTTACCAATGCTGTTCCAATGCGAAGAACCGCAAGCAATGTCCTAGCCGATGTGAAAGTCATGTCTCTATTGTGTCTTGCTTCTTTCCGCATTTCAACATAAGCACTCACAATGTAATCCGTGAGTTCTTGCGGAATCGAAGGTTGCTTCTCTTTACATAGGGCTATGTAGCGCCTGTAAAACAAGTACAATTTTTATAGAAAGCATTTAAACAATTTTAATGCATAAAACTAACTTCTTGTTACATTTTATAGGAAAGAAAGATTTCAAGTACCTCATTAAATTCATATCCAAAGGGGTATACTGAGCTGGAGGATGGACAGAATTTTGATGGACGTAAGTTACATGTTGGGCCAACCTGTTCAAAATAACATATAATGCACATTTAAATAACAAATGCACATTATTAAAGTTTTTATTAAGACTTTTGCACATTAATCAAAGTTTTTAACAAGACTATTACAAATTAGTCAAGACTTTTATCAAGACTGCTGCACAAACAATCAAAATTTTTAACAAGGCTAAATCAAATTAAGATTTTTTATGGGTAATTCTCCATATATTGCCAATCCTCTGCGCAGGTCATTTTACTTCATACCAACGTTAAGAATTGTTTATAACTGTTCAAAATTTATTTACAAGAATAGCATGAAAAGAATACTTCCTTGTTTGCTTTCTGAATATATTTTGCTCGTGTTTTTATATTCTCTATCACTTTTCTTATTTCCTTTGATATTTAAATCTCTTTTAAGATATTTAAAAGTATAAGCCTCATGAGTTCCCTTCAAAACACTATTATAGAACAACCATAACCTTATTCACTATACTAGCAATTGGAGCAACGCACCAATGTTTTTCTTTCTCTTTCGTTTATTTTCCTAGATTAGCATACATACATACATACATACATACATACATACATACATACATACATACATACATACATACATACATGCACACATACATACATGCACACATACATACATGCACAGTCCAACTTTTTAGGAATATTATTTGGTCAAAAGCGTATTTTGAAATTTACAAGTTCTAAAAAAATATTTAAATTACAAAACATTACTAGCATTGCTCAGCATAGAAGAAGCTGTTAAATAAACTTTAGAAGTGCAATAGCAACAACATCTTTTTCATCTATGTAGGTTTGCTTTTTCTAATTACATTTTTTTTGTATATTCCTAATCTTAAAGCATCTTCTACTACTTACCTAAGGACATTCACCCCAATCTTGATCAAGTAAATAAAAAATGCATTTGAAAATAAAAAATCAGTTTAAAGCTATGCAATGTGGAGATGTTTTTTTTTTCTTTTATAACCTAACCTTCCTTGTTAAGAATTTGCATCATCATATACCAATGCAAAGAAAAGTTAAAATATACTTTCTGCAAAACCAATCAAATAATAAAGATTTATTCAAGATTAAATTTAACAAGAAATAAAATATTCTGCCAACTATTGACTCACAACAAATCATTTGTTCTATTTGGTTTGTCTTGAATCAGCCACAACAAATCAAAGCGAGACAATAAAGCTGCAGGCAATTGGATATTTTGCTCTGCAGATTTCTTTGGGTTATATCGACCATATGCTGGGTTTGCAGCAGCCAGAATAGATACACGTGCATTTAGTGTAGTAATAATACCAGCCTATAAAAATAATTTATATAATAAATCATAGTAATATTTTATAATTCATATGGTAATAAAAGAATAGTAAAGAAAATAAAATGTTAATTTACAATTTGTACTAAAAATATTTAACAAACTTTTGCAATGGATACAGTCTGCTGCTCCATTACTTCATGAATGGCAGATCGATCACCATCTTCCATTTTATCAAACTCATCAATGCAGCAAACACCTTGATCTGCCAACACTAAAGCTCCACCCTCTTAAAAAAATGCTTAACTTTTGTTTTATAAGGTTGAATTTGTAAGATACAGAACTAAAATTACTTAAAGATATTATTACTAAGTATTGATAAATCATACAGGATGTGACTGTAAAATCTGCACCAACACCAGTGTTAAGAGAAAAGTGAAAGTTCAAAATCATATACTTTAAAAATAAATTTTTTATTCTCACATAAATTACTCAATAACACTATTAATCAAAGCTTTTGTCCTACTGTTAAACCTGTCGCAGGTCTTCTTGACATAACTGTTGGGATTGGTGTTCAACGTTTTGATGATGAAGATCATCAGGGAAATGCTGTAGTTATGAGAAGATGCTCAAGGTCTTGTCCTAACATATGCCTAGATTATATAATTGAGCAAACTTAATTCTACTGAACTAGGAAGCCAAAGAATTTATTCTTCAAAATCTGATAGATTTTCCTTAAGTAACACCTGTCTCTTAGGCTATTTGAGGAGCTCAATCCTGTTAGAACATAATACTGGCATCATCTGGCCTGAAATGCTTTTCCAAGATATTTATTTATCCATTTTTTAGCAGCATGAATCCAACTCAAAGCATTAACAAAGAGGCTTGATGCTTTGTTCTGAACTTGAACCTGATATAGTGATCGGTCCAACTGTTAGACACAAAATCCAAAGTAAAAAGCTTATCTATGAACTAAATAATTGGCAGGCTTTTCTTCATTACCCCTTAATATTCTCTTATCATTTCTTTTATTACCCCTTAATATTCTCTTTATTATAATAAGACATGTACCAGAAAAAATCTGCGCGTGTTCTGATGTGGTGTTTACGGAAACCGTACATCATTTAAAATAGCTAATCGTTTTAAAATGTGATTGTATTAATGTTGTTCAAAATTTAAACAACTCTGTTATTAAAACAATTAGCTTTAATTGAAATGTCATCAAATCAAGATAAGAAGCGAGAAAAAATTTTGCATTTTCTCGTTGAAAATCCTGGTGTATCAAACGAAACATTTTCTAAAGAGCTGGAGATTGCTGTGAGAACAGTGCAGACCGTTGTGAAACGATTTAAGGACACTGGTACAATCAAAAGAAAATCAGGAAGTGGAAGAAAAAAATGTTTTGTTAGACGAGATCTTGGTAAAAAGGTAAAAGATGCCTTAGACAGAAAACCGGAGATTTCTGTTCAAACATTAGCGAATAAATTTAAGACAAGTGCTTCCACTATACAAAGAGTAAAGAGAAATTGTGGTTATAAATCTTATAAAAAGAAAAAAGTTCCTCGTCGTGAAGAAAAGCAAGAAAATGTCGCAATTCGATGTTCAAAGCTGCTCTATAAAAAATTATGTGCTAAAAAATCCGGTTTGATTATTGACGATGAAACTTATTGCGCTGCATATTTCCGATCTCTTCCAGGACACCAATGTTATTCAGCAATTAATCGCAAGAAACTGAATTCCAAATATAAATGCATTGGAATGCAAAAATTCGCTAAAAAATTCTTAGTTTGGCAAGCAATTTGTGAATGTGGTGAAAGAAGCTCTTGTTTTGTGACTACGAGACAATTAACACCAAAATATACATAAAAGAATGCCTCAAGAAACGTCTTTTGCCGTTTTTAAGAACACACACGGGTAACCCGTTATTTTGGCCCAATTTAGCATCATGTCACTACTCTGGGACAACTTTAAACTGGCTTCAAGAACATAAACTAGATTTCGTTGAAAAACACTGCAATCCACCAAATTGTCCCGAACTACCTCCTATCGAAAGATATTGGGCTCTTGTCAAAAGAAAACTAAGGTTCAATGTAAAAGAAGCTAAAAACATTAAAGACTTCAAAAATAAATGGATGAGAGCTACCAAGAAAGTCCAGCCGAAGACTGTGCAAAAGCTGGTGTCTAATGTAAAACGCAAAGTGCGTGCGTTCTCACGTACAAAACTTCACAAACTTTCTGAAGTGAAATTTAAAAATATTAATATATGTACTTTCAAAATATGCATAACATTCAATATCGAAATACAATAGTTAGATAAATATCCCTTATAATGTCCGCGCAGATTTTTTCTGGTACATTTCTTAGTGTTAGTGATGATATGTCTTAGATTTTACCACATTAAAAATAGTATAGTCACAATTTACAGACAAAACTTTAGCCAACTCCCTCACAGAACAGACTGGATTGCACTGGATTTTGCTGACAGTTTTAAAAACCTAGGCATCCTCATGTTATTTCACTCCCTGACTTTCTTTCAACAAAACCAATTGATTTATAGTGTTGTCAACAGCTCTTTAACCCATCTTTATTCTGAATCAGAAATAATGCCTTAAAAGTAAAGGTCAATTACAACCTTTTTGAGAATTTCAAAAAAGAAAACATCAATTTTATAGATCTATTTAATGAAAATTTAGATAAAAAAAAAAAAGAAGAGAGAATTTAGGGGGAAAAAAAATCAAGTTTAAAGAGCTATTTAAAATAATGAAAATTATAGTCCCAAAGTTAGTGCTGATTTTACAGTTGCATGCTGTACATAAACATTTTTTTGGGCTAAAAGTCTTTAATGCAGGTGTCAATTAATTTAAATGATTCTTAATATATCCAGAAAAATGATAAGAAAATTTGAAAGTAATAGAGACTTATGGACATTTAAGGTTTATTAGAAAAATATAAAACAATAATAAATTAATGACGACTTTTAAAATAACTGTAACAAACAACTGGAAAATTCCTACTTTTTGAGAACTTTCAGGATATTTTTACAGTTTCATGAAAGATTTTAATTATTTCTAAACAAAAAAAAAAAACAAAAAAAAAAGCACCCTAAAAATTACCCAATGTCATTTCTCCAGTCAAAGAATCTTTTGTAACTGCAGCAGTGAGTCCAACACCTGAAGAACCTCGCCCAGTTGTATACTGACCTAAAAAAAGATACTGACTATTGGAATGATTAAAGCTACATAATGAGTACAAAACTCAAAGGTGATTAAAACATTAAATATTAATTAGATTATTTTTTCTTTTAACAAACTAATACTTACTTCTTGGTGCAAGCCTATCAATATATCCAAGAAGTTGTGATTTTGCAACACCTGGGTCTCCCATAAGAAGCATGTTGATACTGCCTTTAAAATAATTTGAGTAACAAAACTTTATGTAATTTCAGCTGGAAATTAAGTAATATTTCTCAAAATTTGTAAGAACTTCTTATAAGATCTTGTTTTTCTAACAGATTTTTTAATGTTCTGATTACTTTTGCACTAACTTTGAAAATATATTAGTATTTCATATAAATCCTGAGATGCCAGTCAGGTTGAAAACTTCAGGATCATTAGCCTTTATAACATTATGTTAACGGCTTCTAAAATTTTAAGTTCATCATTGGCATATTTAAAGTAATTGGATATAAGAATTAAAAAAACAAATAAAATTATATTATTACAAACCTATATCTATATATACCTCTTATTTTCATTCCATTTGGATTTTTGTCAACTCCTCCTACAAGTAAAAGCAACAATGCTTTTTTGATATCATCATGCCCATAGATCTCTGGAGCAATAGAAGATGCAAGCTTTTCATAAAAGTCAGCCTCTAATTAGCAAGAAAAACAAGTAATCAAAAAACAATAAGTCATTCTATAACAAAATCTCAATATACAATTTTAATACTGGAAACTAAAGTCTAGTTATTACAGGCTGATTGATAAATTTTAATAAATAGATAAAATACTTTAAAGCAAATTGTAAACTAGAGTTTGAACATAAATAAAAATTAATCTACTGTTAATAACTTAACAACTAGTTATTAATTAGAGTGTGTGTGTCACACACACACACACACACACACACACACACACACACACACACACACACACACACACACACACACACACACACACACACACACACACACACACACACACACACACACACACACACACACACACACACACACACACACACACACACACACACACACACACACACACACACACACACACACACACACACACACACACACACACACACACACACACACACACACACACACACACACACACACACACACACACACACACACACACACACACACACACACACACACACACACACACACACACACACACACACACACACACACACACACACACACACACACACACACACACACACACACACACACACACACACACACACACACACACACACACACACACACACACACACACACACACACACACACACACACACACACACACACACACACACACACACACACACACACACACACACACACACACACACACACACACACACACACACACACACACACACACACACACACACACACACACACACACACACACACACACACACACACACACACACACACACACACACACACACACACACACACACACACACACACACACACACACACACACACACACACACACACACACACACACACACACACACACACACACACACACACACACACACACACACACACACACACACACACACACACACACACACACACACACACACACACACACACACACACACACACACACACACACACACACACACACACACACACACACACACACACACACACACACACACACACACACACACACACACACACACACACACACACACACACACACACACACATCCAACTTTTCCATTAACAGAAGTTTCAAATAAAACTTTTAAGTTTTGTAGGGGAGGGTAAAGAGAACTATCATACTCCATGTACTTAATTAACTAATTTTTCAGCAAATCAGAAATTGTAGAACATTTTCTGCAGCCATTGAGTTTTATTTCAATGTGTATTTGGTTGGTACCAATTTGGAATGGCAGAAAAAATCAGTAGTTCATAAAGTGCCTCAGTACTTCCTTCCCTCCCCAATCATTCTTTGGAAACAACAGATTTTGATATTTCCAAAATTGATAAAATATTGTTTATGCTATATTTTTTCTAAAAAACTTGTTATTTTGTTTTATTATCTTAATCACTTGATAACCATAACAATAAAGATTAATTAGATGTCAATAAAGGAAACATCTACATCAAATTGGTCAAGTGATAACAAAAAATTTTTAACCTTCTGAAAGAGATAAAACTTCTTCTTCTGAGAGTTCTTGTTCATTCATTTCTTCCTCAGATTTATTCATCTTAACAATTTTCTATAATCAAATTTTTATAAAGAGAAGCATGTAAAAAATCCTGCTATAAGGAACTCATATTTAGTGCAAACATTGTTATCAATAGAAATGATTTGTAATATAAAATATTATTTATATTAAAAAACTTTAAAAAACAAGATTGTCAGAGAATAAAGGTTTTCAAATAATAATTGCCCTATTAAAAATCAACTAACATGAGCCTCGAATATAGTTTCTGTGTTTAATCCATGTATGGCTGCTGCAAAACCTTGTTTAATCATAGGTAGCAACACACCAGTAACTTGCACATGATCACCAGGCACAACCAATCGAGTGTTGACACCATGTGCAACAACAGTCATTGTTCTTGGTATATTACCTACAGGAACCTGGTCACTATGTTCTTGAATCTTTAACTCTTGATACTTAATAAATTTTGATCCACGTGTTTGTAGGTAGAGTTGACCACCTGACCTAATATTATTAAATGAAAAATCTCATTAAAAAAAATATCAGATACTCAAATCATACAGAAAAATATTCAGAAATATAATACTCTTTAGAAAAATATTAGTTGAACTTTTTGAAATGTTTGTACCTGTTTGTCTTGCAAGCTTGACTTTCGCAATTAATTAATGGCATGAATGTAGGGGAATTGATACACTGGTATGCCTCAGCCCCACAACGATCACATGTGTATGTAGCTACTGACATCACAGGTTTTACTTCAGTGCACCTTGTTACAATCCCACGCACCACAGACAATTTTCCAATCCGCTCAGCTTTAATATTCCTTACTGATTCCGGTTTTTGTTGACTGCTGTGCTTAAACTGAATTTCACTAAAGAGAAATTTAGAGTTATTACTACTCTTTTACAATAATTTTAAAGTGCCATAAATTATTTTTTTAAAATAAAACAGCATATCATATTGATGATTACTGATTAAGTAACAGTTTTTATTCACAAGACTCACTCCAAAAAAAATAATTACATTTGAAAATATAAGAAAAACATTAAAATTACTTCAAGTAACATACACAGGCGACTCTTATTGACACGAAATTTGGTGCAAAAAATTGATTCATAGGTTACTAGTATTGCAAAAGTAACTGGTGTCTTTAAAAAATATCTTTTCATCAAGATAATTTTTTCCTTTTGGCTTAGAATTGAAAAAGTAATCACTATCTTCATTTTTTAGCCACTGACACAAATAAAGCTCTTAAAACTCAGAAAATAAAATTTTAAGAGGAAAGTGTTGTTTTGTAAAAAAGTGCATTTCATAATTACTCCATAATAAAATTTCACTTTTGGCGTAATTAGTAACAATATTTCTTATCAAGTTCTAATAATAGCAGGATTTTTTAAGATGCTAGCTTTACTATTGATACTTTAGAGACTATTTAACTAGGATACTAAAATAGGATAGATTAGAAAAGTGTTTTCTCTTCAAGATACAATGACATTATGACAATCGCTAAAGAAACACAGTACACTAAGGTTGGCATAGATAGAGACCTAGTAAAGAGAAAATTTTGCAGAAACCTTGCAGAAATATTGTAAAAATGCCATTATTATGAAATCTATGATTGTTGCTGGTAAAATACTACAAAAATCTTTCACAAACAGCATGATCAAATAGCTTAAAACCACATTTTTATAAAAACAGTAATCTATGAATCAATTACTTCTCAAACCCAAAAGTGAATTCTATTGAAGTTGTTAAAATTGATAAGCCATTTGAAACTGTCTTGGAGGAAGGAAAGAAAAAGGAAAATAAAGAACCGGGTAGAAAAAAATTAAAATGTGCTTAAATACATCATCAACTTAATGTTGGCTTTCTATAACTTAGTCAAACAAAGTAATACAAACCCAGCATTAAGTAAAGTGGTAAGCATTTTTAAAAGAGTGTGCTGAACTTGGGCTAGCTTTTATTTAGACTGCCATTATGACATTCTTTATGGAATTTGCATGATATCCCCTGTTTTTATCTATCCTATTTTAATCCTGAGGGTGCCTCATGCTTACTCCTAACTCAGGAAAAAATATGGGCAATCTTTTTGACTAATTTATGAAACTATTAGCAGTAAACTAAAATCAATTTAGAAATTTTTAAGCTCTAAGTTGCAGAAGAAATATAATTTGAAGAGCTAGCACTTAAGTGTGAAAAAATAATTGCAGGATTTTATGTTTTAATAGCCTTGTTTGAGAATTCTTTATACTTTAAGAAAAAGAAATGTTGCAATCATAAAGTCTGTTAAAGATTTGTTTGTTATTTTTATATTTCTTTCTGAATATATTCATAAAAATAAAGTAATTAGGTTTTTAGGTTATTTAAAAAATACTTCAATGAAATTCAACTTAAAGCAATAATTAGAATTAAATTCATTGGACAATATTTTTTTACTAGATTCTTTTATATTGTAATTATATTAACATAATATCAGATGTTTTTTTGCTCAAAATATAAGGCTTTTAAATAGCAAATGATTTAGCTACTCACTATCTCCTTAAAAGTTCAGGAGGATACATTTTCCTAGCATCTGCCTGTGATTCACCAGGTTGAGGTGGATGAAGCTGTCGCTCCATCATTAGCCTATGCTCAATAAAAACATCAAGGACATCTTTATGCTCAACCTAGGAAGATTAGATTTAACTATATACTTTGGATGATAAAACATAACTATATACTTTAATAATGCTGTTTTTTTTTTTTTTTCATAAAAAAAAAAAAAAAAAATTAATCAAAACAATTGATGCCAAATATGTATTAATGCACTGAATTTAACCCCCTGTAAAGGTATAAAAACAAAGTTTATTTTTCATTTAATTTTTGCAGAAATAACATGCTTTTTAATACTGTTTTTTGACTAAATAAAAATTAATCTCACTATTAAAAAAGTGCTATATTTTTTCTAAAAAATTTCTTGTTATTTTGTCTTATTACCTTAATCACTTGATAACCATAACAATAAAGATTAATTAGATGGCAATAAAGGAAACATCTACATCAAATTAGTCAAATGATAACAAAGAAATTTTAACCTTCTGAAAGATTTAACTCAAAAATTTGAAATTGTTTCACATACTAGAATTGTTTTTTTAGTATTGCTAATGTTTTTTATTTTCACAAAAGGAGATGAAAATTCAGAGATGCTAATTCAAGTGCACATAAAAAACAACATACAAAATAAGAGATAAATATGACTTTCATGAGCCAAAAACTAAAATTATTTTTGGCTCTAAAATATATCCAACTATGAGAGGAAAAAAAAAACAAAAAACAAACAAAAAAAAATACAAATTGAATGCTTCAGACCAAGAAAATATTACAGCTGCTAGCAGCTTAATAAGCCAACTAGAGTTCATATTCGCCTTTTGATCATCATGAGCAATTATGGGATCAGATAAAAACCTAGTTAAACAACAGCCTTTATAACAGGTTACTTGTTAACAGCTTTTTAATAATTGTTTTCATGTCATCATATCCCTAATTTAAAAAACAAATCCAGGTAAATTTTGTCAATTTAAAATGTATTTCTAGTTTAATGTAGGCTTACTATTATGTCAACAAAACTTTTTTAAAGTGCACAAACTTTTTGTTAACTATAAAACCACTTTTTAATTTATAGTAAATAAAACTTGTTTGTAGCATTTAAATCATAGGGTACATAATTTACATTTTCACAATAATAAATTTCTTTAAAAACAGACAATAGTTTGGTACCATAGAAAGCATTTTCTCCATCCATAAATAAAAAATATAGGGCTTCTTTTATCCTTTTTTTTTTTTTTTTCAGCTTTTTTTCAGACTTTGCTGAAACCATGTTTATTTATTTATCATTATTAGAACCTATATATAAAATCTAAGATAACGTCTGAAAAGGTATGTTTGTCATATTTATTTTAGAAGTTTAAAAAAAGAACATAAGATGTTAACTATAATAGTTGAGATATATAATGTTGATTTTAATATCTAAAAAAAAAAAAAAAAACTTTTTTTCTTAACCAATTAGCTTGAAATATTAAACTTCACTAAACTATAAACATCCAACTGTAATGATCAATATGAAATGATCAATATGACATGCATAACAAATTAAATGTTCAAATAAATGCAAAGACTATATGTTGTTTGGTTTGAGATAATGTATATTAGGGCATTTTCTTTTTAGAAAAACCTTAATTTTCAAATTATAGTTTCTTAAAATAACTATTTCAAAAATTCAATTATGATTTGATTAGATGATTCTATATAATATATTTTTATAAGGTGCATCAACTACCAGTGAAAATTTATTGTTACAGTGTAAACTTTGGTATAATTATCTTCCTATATTCTATAAAATAACATGGGTAATAAGAATTTTGATTAAGTATTTCTGAAATAGCTAACAATTGATAACTTACCTTTACTTAAATTTATCATAAAAACATTTTGAATGCATATATATCAACAACTATAATAAAACAGAATTTAATCAACAATTAAATCTCTTCCACCCCCCCCATGCTTTCTAATGGATAGGGAATAAAAGGGAAATCAAAACAAACAAAAAATTTCTTCATTCTAGTTAGACTTTTGCTTTCAGATTTGTTTAACATGATTTTTTTAAATGATGTAACGGTGCAAATATGTAAACTGAGAATTATCTTTCATATTTTAAGATTTAAAGATAAACTGACTTAACTCTTTTTGGGGTCAATGTATATACTAAAGACAATGCTCTAAATCAGTGTTTTAGATCTAATTCTTTGGCCAGCAGGACAAATATTAGGTATATTTTACATACATTCCATAATTAATAAAAAATTAGTTAAACCTAAACTTGTTTCTGTTAAACATATTTTCAAGTAGCGCATTTTTAAAAGACAGAAAGGAATAATTAACTGTGGCCATCTCAAAGCTGATTGTTTTAGAAAAAGTAGCAGTAGAAATTAAATTAATTTTAATAAGAGTTAATATATATTAGCTACTATATAAAAGTTGATATAAAAGTAACAAGTACATATAACATGATAAGACAAATGAATGATTTAATACATGTAACATAATTATTTGTATAAGAGCTAAGAAACACAAAAGAGAATAGCTTGCTGAAGTAATCAAAATTAATTTAGAAGAAGTCCAACCTATTAATGTTACTAGGAATCTACATAGATAATACAGCAAATATGAAAAATACTTAGACTAGATCTATTGCTACCTAGCTCAAACCTGGTATTCACAAACATCACTAAATTTACATCCTTTCTCAACGTAAAACAAGTTAATAGCTGGTAAGAATTAAGTATCAACAAAATCACTTCATAAAATTACAAAAGAAGGATCAAAATAAAAAACTAAAGTTTACTTGATAACTCAATATCATCATATTCTATTAAATTTAATTTATAGATGAAGCTCAATCACTCACTCTATACTATCCCTTAAAGGCAAAAACTTGCATTTAGCCAAGAAAGGTGGTTTAGACCCAAAATGTAAAAATTTTTTAGAACAAAGTAAAAAGCTACCTCAAACTTCTTAAACTAGTGGCCAGATATTACATTAGTTGAAGGATATGTAAAATATCCATGTGTCATTACGAAAGTAATTCATCATTTACTAAAACCATTTGAAGAGCAGTTTTTATACTCACCAGCCCTGAAAACTAAAAAACTTGCTTTGGGATTTTAGACTCATCACCAAGAGCCTCAATTGAGAAATCTTTTAGATGCTATCCTTAAATATACTTAGCTGAATATAACAGAGTGACAAGAGAAAGAGCTGCAAAAACAAGTAATTATAGCCCTTAAAAGCTGGAAATATGCCAACTAATCAATGAGCATCTCTAGAGAAATCTGCTGCACCAATCCTGTTATAACTATCACAAGACGCTTGTTCTTAGTTTGATACATCACATTTAGATCTGGCTGATAAGCACAGTAATAATTGCATCATATAGAACTTATATTTTGAAAATACATTTAATGTAAAAAAAAACATACGATAAGAAAAGTGTTACATGGTAGCAATTTAAGAATTAAAGGGTTTTTATTTGATCAATTTAGAATCAGTAAACTTTTCCTTAAAGTAACTGATAGCAACATATACAATAACAAATACAATGTAATATGTAAATTAGTCCATTAAGATAAAAAATTAAAAATTTAATTAAAAATTAATCTATTTAATTAATAATTGAAAAATCAAAACATATAAAAAAGCTAACTTCTCTTTCTTTATAATCAGGAAGCATTTCAAACACAACATCTGAAAACAGTTGTGTGTAGCGCCGAGTATTGCTGACTATATTCTCTGCCAACTCAGGGTTTGCCTAAAAAAAGTCATTAAATTAGGTGTCCAATGCCAGAACCAAATTTGTGAAAATGTCCTAGAACTGAATTGTGTAAAAACTGCTTAGAATCGAAAAAGATTTAACTAATTTCTAGAATCAAATTTATTGAACATAGAATGAGATGATCGAATATCATTAAAAGTTTAATCAAACTAAAAAAACTTTAAAAAAATCCAATTACTTTTCACAACCAAATAATCTAGCATCGATTTTTTTACAGTCGAATTTGTACAATCAATTTTTTAACAATCAAATTTGTAATTTTAAAACTTAATTACTTTTCACAGCCGATTAATTTAGCATCGAGTTTTTTTACAGTCAAATTTTTTACAACTGTAATTTTAATGCATTTGTGATGCAATTCAAAGACAGCATAACTTTTTCAAACTGGTTTTAATGTTAAAGGTTAAAGTGTACATGATCCTTCAAAAAAAGGTTTTTATTATTTTCCCAAATAATATATATTTTTTGTTGTAAAATTTTATGCAAACATCGTAAGATCCCACGAATGCATGTGAAAATATATCAAGCTTTGTTTAAATTTAATAGCAAAATGGAATACAGAAAAATTGAAGGTGACAAACGGAAAACATTTGTGTATGTTGCAGGGGACATTGGGTACAAAAAAAATAAGGAAAACAATCGTTTTGTGTATCTCAAGTGTAAGCACCATCATCTTTGTGACAGAAGTGCAAAAATAGTTTTGTTAACTAATTTACTTGAGACAATACATGGTCACACTTGTGAAACTAGGCCCAAAATTTTGATCATCTTCCAGCTCTTCAGAAATTACATGGCTTCAACTACACAGCTACTTTTACGTAAAATCTACAACAAGGTCATCCAGTCCTCAAATGAAGGTGTTAAGTCTGCACTTACTTTCAGAAAGTGTGAACAAATTTTACAGAGTGCATGAAGAAGTCGCTACAACACAAACCCTAAATCTCCAAATGAAGCAGTTCTAAACATGTTGCAGCCCAATCCATTTTCTATCATCTACAAAGGCCTTGTAGAGTTTGAGGATCAAATAGCTTTGTTCTTTTGTTCTTCAACACTGCTGACATATTTGTCAGGTAAATCATTTTTAAACTATAATTCATTTCAATATCAAAATGGGGGAACCTAACCTTAAGTAATTTAAATGTTAATAATTTCTCTTTTTCAGAAACCACTATCCTGTTTGTTGATGCTACATTTCGTGTGGTTCCTACCATCTTTCATGGTGGTCAGCTGTTCAATATTTCACTGGAGTTAGGAACAATGATCGTGCCTGTTCTGCATGTCTTAATGACTGGATGAAAAGAAGGTCTCTACCTATGTGTTTTTAAAAAGCTTCACAAACTTTCTCCAACTTTAGTGCCACAGACTGTGATGGCTGACTATGAAACTGCCATTGGAAACTCTGCCAAAGCTATTTTTCCAAACATAAGAGTAACCGGTTGCAGATTTCATTATGCCTATGCCAGCAATGTGCTGAAGCTATTCAAAGTAGTTCTATTAATCACTGTCCATTATGCAGAGGACCAACAGCAGATTTTATAAATGTGTTTATTTAATATACTATTTAATATACCATTGCATACATTAAATTTTTTATTTGTTTAACTGATTCGATTCTAGAAGATTTGGTTCTAGATGGTAGTTCTATATTATTTGACTGAAACAAGTTTTAATAACTTAATTAAAAAAATTCGATCCTAAAAAATTCGACTGTAAATGATTCGATCCTAACAAAGAAAGTTCAAATTCGATTCTAAATAGCTTTGATCAATAAAGAATTTGATCGTCTCATTCTATTCTATTTAAATTCGGTTCTGACATTGGACATGTTAAAATACGTATGGTCCTAAACATAAACTAGTACAATAATGATTGGTTAAATCAAAATTGTGCAACCGTAAGTAAGTTACTTTCCATCCTCTCAAAACAATATCTCTTTAAAAATTATAACAGAACTCTTAGTTTTTCTTAAGTTTTAGTTCTAAGTGCTCACTAAATAATGATTGAATAGAAATATAAAAGGTTTACATCTTGAACATCATCTAGTTCAATGCAAAGACTAGTCTCTTCTCTATGAGCAATTTTTACCTGAAAAGATTAAAACAGTAATAAAAAAGACTAACTAATAATAAATACACACATATAGTAATAAACCATTAATAGATTCTGCTTTTTTTAAGCTAGCAACCCAATATCTTATAGCAGTAACAAAACTGCTTCAGTATTTATTTACTATGAAGTCCTTAAACTTGATAGTAATTAAAAAACTGTAAGCATACCAAAGCATTTCCATATTTGAAATCTTTACCATTCACACCATCAACATAGTATTCAGATAGAAACCTTCGCACATGATCTAAGAAAAATAAATTATTTACAAGAAAGCAGCTCACAATATTTCTGCATTTGAGAATTTTAAAAATGCTTAAATGAAAGTGATGTATTTTTTTCCTCAAGATTTATTAACTGCTTTTTTTTTTTTTTTTAGTTTTTTTTTTTTTTTAATTTTTAAGATGTTAATATTTAATGGTCAAACATTTAGCCTATGAAAAATTATTATCCCTTTTTCTGATCATTAAATTGAAAAATAAACTTTCCAACCATGAGTTGTTAGATTTCTTGTTGTAATTTAAATTCACAATGAAGAGAGATTCTGCTTTACTAAGTTTGTATTATAATATATATTTTTTATATTTGCTTTATATATATATATATATATATATATATATATATATATATATATATATATATATATATATAATAAAAATCTGATCTTTAAATCATACCTTTTTCTTCACTGTAATCTTTAGGCATTTTATTAGTTAGCTGACTTATACAAATCAAAAATAAAATCTACCTTAATTTTGAAATTAAATTGACACAAAATAAAATAATAGAATATGATAATCGTAGAGCTTAATTCAGTTACTTATGTATTGTATTTATTTAAAGCTAGATATCTATCTAATCAAAATGATAACAATAACAAAAAAAAATCTTCGTAGTTTATTGACCAGCAGAAGTCATCTACAGCCATAGAATCGCAGTTTCAATATGATTGTTGTAAATTGGCGGGAAACTTTAGCCGGCGCTTGGGCTCTAGATTGTCTCAGAAAAGAAACCTCCATTAATATTTACTAGGGATGGCTGGTTACTAGGGTACAGTGAGATTTATATGTTTTAGAAAAAAATAAAATTCAAGCTTAAAAAAAGGTGTACTCCTATGTAAAATTAAACTTCAAGGTAGGTTTGTTATGGACCACTTTTTGATCAGAAAACGTCTTGATACCCAAATTTTCATATTTACATATTATTAAAATGAAAAAAACAAATTGTTATAAAGTAAACAAAAATATTTTTTTTGTAATAAACTCTCCTAATAAGCGCAGCGCCGAATTAATTTTAAAAGATATCTTCACTTGGCTCTCCGCTGTATAAAAGCTTTATACAAGATCGAAGTCTGTTACTATTTTATTCGTTATTAGTTATTTAATCGAGATATTTATAAATGTCGAAAGTTAAGACTAGATCATCCACCAGTGCAATTTCAGATTTTATTGGACCTGGAAAAGATTTTATTCCTAGTGAGCTGCCTACAAACAGAGCAGTTATTCAAAAAGGGATTTTACTAAAAGAACTGTAATATCAAGACAACTAAATTCTATGTTTGCTGTATATTTTCTCATAATGTTCATACGCTTGTACAATTTAAATATCATTTCTAAATTCATTGTGCACAATGAATTATGCACAACGAGCCATATATAGTCATTGAACTACATATTCATTGTGCACAATGAATTACACAATGACGCAACTACAACACCCCTTGATCTCTAGATCACAAAGTCTGCATATCTATTCGGGAACTTCCGCATTCACATCGATTTTCGGTGATTCAGGTTGTCCGCAATGGGTTCTTCCGATCCTCTAGTAGGCAAATCGGCTGCGATGGGAACAGGACGGACGTCCGATATGTGTCTCGGCAATCCATTGATCTCTACCGAAACTCCTCGTCCTTCATTTGTAACTTTTCCTCTGTTCCATTCGTTCGTACATTTCGAGTCAGGTGGTTTTACAAATACTTCTTGTCCTTGAAAATAATTGTGGAGAACTTCTTCGTTGGTTTTCGCAGAAATTGTGTGTGGTTTCAACTCATAAGAAAATATAGCTTTGTAGGGGAGCGATGTTTCCTCGCCATTTTTCCTGGGAGCCCGGTTATACCAATATACCATTTTTAGCGGATCTTTGCCACTTCTGGCTGCCATTCGCTTGATAGTGCGGTGATGACGTTCAACAATTCCGTTCCCTGATGGCCTGTAAGCGCAACGAAACAGGATGGACACTCCCCATTCTGCGCATAATTCACTAACGAGTTTGAGCGAAAGGTCTTGCTGTTGTCAAATAGAACTTGCCATGGTGGTCCTCTTTCTCGAAATATTTCTTCCAAATGGAAACACACTGTTGTTTCTTTCTCGTTCTGTAGCTTTCTCCAAATTGCAAACTTGCTTCTTTTTCCACAGTCAATAATAGACAAATAATTCTCTGATTTATAGTGGGTTACATCGATAGCTAAACGGTGCCAACTCTTTCCAACTTCAAGATTTCCTTCTTCCCACTTTATTGGCGCAGGATCCACCGATAAACATCTTTCGCAACTTTTCACGACTGATTCAACGTCTTTTCTACTAACCTTCTCCTTCGGATGTCTGTTTCATCAGATAAAGGGTTCGATTGACTCCAAAGTGATGAAGATTATGAAATGACTTCACATCAGGCGGTACAACATTTGCTGTCATTGCAGAATGGTTTAAATGCAGCCAGTTCTGCGGTACTCTCGTAAGAGCATCGGCTTTATTTTCTGCCGACTTTACCAGAAAAAGTTTTAATTTTATACCGCACTCCTTCACAAGGTCTTCAATTAACGACAACCGGCGACGGACAAGTGGTTCTCCAAGACCGTGTACTCGAACGGGTTTGTCACCGATAATTAAGGAGTTCAACCAGCCGGCAACAGTAACCGAATCACACTTTATGGTAATACATTCGAATCCCCATTTTGTTGCTAGATTTATTCCTTTTATCACGGCTTCTAACTCTGCGAGGTTAATGTGAGCCGTATCATCTTGTTTCCTCAACCACGAACAGTCTTCTACTATTTCCCCAGCCACTTCCAACACTATGCCAACGGCTAAGCTGCTTGCATCACACCACACTGTTGCTTCGGAAGTGTTTTTGACGTTCCATGACCCATGAACGGGATCTTCTTTTGTAAGTCTTTCATTTAAACTGTTTACTAATTTGACAATACGTTCGTCCACAAAAGAGTCCCATCCACAACTACTCGAAACCCTTTTTAGATAGCTGCACGAAGGGCGCAACCAATTTGCTATTGGAAAATGTCCGGTCAGCTGTCCGCATCAAGAAAAGATTTGCCGACGTGTCATTTTTCCTTCAGGAACTTTAGGTATGTTGTCACGTTTCCAACGGACTTGGTTGCATTGTTTGTACACTCGCAATCCAAGCACACGACCGCCGACAAGTTTTTCTGGCAACTTAGAATCCAAGCCATATTTTTCCAAGAGTTCTCGAACTCTGCAACTTGACACTATGTTATTATTGACAATGATATCATCAATAAATGAGTCCGTCCCAGCCTCGACAACTTTGTCTACGGATAATACCTTTTTTAAAATTTTAGTCATTATTCTGGGCTACACATTCAAACCAAAACCCAATCTTGTTAGACAGTAACGCTGCCCTTCATATTCCACGACTTGATATTTCCACAGTGCTTCGTCGACACGAATCTGTAGATACGCTTTCTTTAAATCGATTATTTCAAGATTTTCTCCCAACTTTCTCCAGTTGCGAAGTTTGGTACTGCAAACGTCGCCATCTGCAGTATGACTGGACACAAATTGATTCAGCTCCCGGTAGTCCATCACCGGACGTACTTTTAATTTGTTTCGTTGAATTACTGCCATCAACGGAATGATGCCATTACATCTTCCTTCAAATGGTTTCAGCCATCCCTGTGCTATCCATTCACTTATTTCCTTTGCATAATCACTTTTAACGTCATCAGAGATATGATAGTTTGGAATTTTGTTTGTCAAAGTTGGTGGTTCTATCAGCCACTTCCAAGACACGCTCCAGCTACCATTTTTGAATTCTGCTACGAAGTCTTTATCAATCAGCTTTTGAATAGTAGGCGAGGATACTTCATTCGTTTTTTCTTGAGAGACTGCAGTAGCACTGATAGATAGTTTTTCCACATTGAAGTTTATGGTTTCGCCGTCTCTCCCAACTTGGACACCTCCAAGCCGTCGTATTGCGTCCATACCAAGTAGCATTTGATATTCGGGGACAATGTTGGCAACCAGGCATTCCAAATCGATGGTAGTGTTATTTATAGAAAGATTAACAACAATCTGGTGTTTTACTTCAATTGACTTTCCATTCATCATCACGACCTTTTGTCTTGCGTGTTTGACATTTTTTGCGTTTACGATATCCTGACTTAAAATTGATTTCGAGCATCCAGTATCCAACAATGCTTTTATTTTTCTTCCATTGACATAAACACAGAGAGTTGGTGGTTTTATATTTCGTGGGAAGCCGCTCGCGCATAGACGGGTGGCTTCCCTTCCATGTTTTTTGAGTTCGTACACTTTTTGTAACAGTTCAGGGCCAGGTGGTTGTCCATTCCACACACAAAACACTTCTTCTTCTCAATTCCTTCGCTGCAATTTCGACTGATATGTCCCTCCTCACCGCATCGGTAGCAAGTCATGGTCTTTTTTCCGTTTCCTTGAGGAACCTTTCTTAAACCAATAGCACCAAGATTCACGCGACTAACAAAACACGATTCTTTACAACGCAAGATTACCAAACTTCTTGCTTTTTCAGCGATCTGGTGCAGCGACATTGTTGATATCGAGAGTGCTGTTTGGAGTTGTTTTCTTGCTTCGTCAAGTAATCCGAGAATAAATGCGCACCTTATCCACTCTTCGCTTACGTGAGACGATATTAGCTTGCTCAGCCTTGTTAATTCTGCGAGATATACGTCAACGGACTCGTTTTCCTTAAGACGACGATTCACGAACTCTTCGTATGCTGTTAGCGGAGAAGCAGAGAAGGCAGTAGTCAGTGAATTTTTCACTTCATTGTAGTCTTCTTTTATCTCATCACTGAGTCCTTGATAAACGGCAAACGCTCCGCCAGAAAGAAATAAGGGGAGCACCACATTCAGCTCGTCAACTTTTTGAAGTTTTGCTACCAGTTCCAACTTCTGTATCCATTCTGAAAATTCACCCGAACCATCGTACTGCGACACCAAATCCGCGAACTTTATAACAATACTCATTGCCGAAATAGCTTGTAATATCAAGACAACTAGATTCTATGTTTGCTGTATATTTTCTCATAATGTTCATCCGCTTGTACAATTTAAATATCATTTCTAAATTCATTGTGCACAATGAATTATGCACAACGAGCCATATATAGTCATTGAACTACATATTCATTGTGCACAATGAATTACACAATGACGCAACTACAAGAACAAAAAAGCATAACATGCAATCTACACCATAATAAATATTCTAACAAAGATCTTGCTAGCGATCTGATTCCATTTGTTCTTGCTCAATGGAGAAAAACAAATGTTAAGTTTCAACAGCCAGTTATTATTGGTGAGAAATCGTTTTATTATAGAATTAAAACCCTTTGGGAGAAAGTAGAAAACGTTGCATGGGGAAGAACTAAGGCAAAAGTAAAAGAAGAACTTATATTGAAGTTAGAAAGCTAATGGACCTCATAACATGTCCTCATAAGATACTTCTGTGTGAACATGATCTGTCTGGGTGTTCTTTCCCCCAAAATTGTAAAAGTAAAGTACATATAAATTGCACCTGTATTTTTTCTAAAAAAATTTCAACTATGGAGCTTAGGTGGTTATACAGTCAAAGAAAAAAGGCAGTTGAAAAGTCTGATATGCAATTGGGACATGCTGATAAGATTGAGACAACGAAACTTAGAAAAAACTATAAGAGAAAAATCAGTGATGAAAAAACTTATGAGAAAAGAATGAAAAAACTACAAGATGATCAAGCATCCTTTTAGGTAAATATAATTTCATATTTACCTAAAAGGATGCTTATATATATATATATATATATATATATATATATATATATATATATATATATATATATATATATATATATATATATATAAATGACGACATCTTGTATGAGAGTTGAATAAATTTAATATATGAACATCAATAAATACGAATTCTCTCAATACTAATTTTTTATTTTATCTCAGAAATTTTCGCTAGATTATTGATACTAGCATCTTCAGCTTTAATTACAATACATTAATTAAACTAAATTATAAACAAACAGTAACGTCACTTTTTAATGGCTTCTTTAAAGTTCGCTTTAATTGGGCTTCTTTAATATTACATTGGTATAAAAAATATGGCGTCCAGAATTGCGTTTTTACATATTGACGTCATCTAAATTCATACCTCCATTTTTAGGTCCGCATTTATTGAACTGAATTTCGATTGCCTCTCGAACTTTTCTTTCAAATTTTTTGGGTTCTACTTTTAACGTCTTTACTTGATCCCATTTTATATTACATGAACATTTAATTTTTTGATGCCCAATTGCAGATTGTTCTAATTTTTCTTCAAAAACATTTTTTTGGTGTTGTTTTGTTCTTGTTGCTATTTTCATTTCTGTTTCGCCGATGTATTTTTGTTTACACTCGCATTCTATTAGGTATACTCCGGGATGGCAATTTGGTGGTAGTTTTTTTTTGTTGCGTGAAGTTAGCAAAGATTTAAGATTTGCACTAGATTTAAAGACTGCCCTGTAACCTGCTTTCCTAAAGATTTTTCGAAGTTTTGGTGATAATATTGGGATCCACGGTAGTGATATAAGCTATTTCATTATTTGAGTGTCGTTTTTTTATAACAATATTTGCAAGGTCTTGTAATTTCTTCTTTTCGTATCCATTTTCAGCAAACACATTTATTAGGAAATCGATTTCTTTATTTAAAAACTTTTAGTTTAAACATTAGTTGGGTGCCTTTATAAAGATGCATTAAATGATGAAAAATGTAGAATAAAACAATATGTTGGTTGTTCTGAATATGTAAGTGTAGTGATTGTTTGATTTTCAAACATTAATCCAAATCATCTCATTGATTTTTCAATTCATGTTGAAAATAGGACCATGAACCAATTGCTTACAAAATTGAGCCTACTGGTCAAGAGCAACAAACTTGTATTAATATTGCAAAAAGCATAGAAAATGTAATTCTTGAGGTTGGCGTTAACTAAGTTACAAGCATTGTAACTGATAATGCATCAACCATGAGAGCTGCATGGGATATTGTAGAAAGAAAATATCCAAAAAAATTTTGTAATAGTTGTGCTCCCATACAATTAATCTTTTAGTAAAAGATATTTGTCTTCTTCCTGAATTTGTGGATATTTTAGAAAAGTTTGAAAAACTGACATCATTTGATAAACAAAGAACATCTTTTATTGATCAATTTTGGATAATTCAAAATTGTGTTAAACAAGAAAATAATTTGAAGGAAATTCAAGCATTATCACATGCAGTTTTAACATGGTGGTATAGCTATCATACATCAGTTGTCCATACTCTTGAAAACAAATTAGTTCATTTGAATTTAATCAACTCTCCATTCACAAAAAAATCAGAACACATAAAACACTGTACAAGATGAATTTTTTTGGGAAGACAGTCAACGTTTTGCAAAAAATATGCAAATCCCATAGATTGCATATTTTCTTGATCCACAAAAGCATGGTGGTAGAAATATGTATAATGAGCCTCCTCCATCTAGTAAAAGTAATCTTACTATGGTCCTTGAGTTACTTCCAAAGTTCATAGTTGAAACAAGAGGACTTTGCAATTATCAAACTTCAAAAAAAGAAATAAAATCTTTTCAGAGACTTTGTGCAAATCCGACATCAGACTTTTTAGCTCAAATTGAATTAATGGGCCCTAATATCTGGTGAGGAGTTGAGGGTGCAAAATAGTCTTTGCTATTCCAATTTCTCAAGCTGCAAGTGAACAAATATGGAGTTTGTACGATTTTATAGATTCAAAGTGTAGAAACCACTTACAAAAGAAAAAGCAAATGGCTTTGTTCTCATGTATGCAAATGCCACACTCCATGAAAAAGAAGCAAATATTTTTTATATAATGCTTGGTACTAGTAATCATGATAATGATGAAGACGATGTTACTGTTGATTTCACTCTAGAGACTTGAGTTATCTAGCCTATCAAAAATTAAAGCAAATTTTTGGGGTAGTAGAACAGTCTTGACCAGAGTATTGATATTATATATATTAATTTTTAGTATTGCTTATTCCTTATATTAGTAAACACAAAAAGTTTGTCAAAAATTTTCTCAATTATTTTTTAATTTGTTTTTACTTTTAAAGTAGTTAAATGTGAAATGAAACAACAACAAAAAAACATTTTAACCCTGCGCTAATTTGACTATTTTAGCTGGGCGCTGGGTTCGGAAATAAAGCAAATTTTGTCTGGTTCCATCGTCGGCTACTATAATCCAAAGATAAAAGTCTTTTATGAATTTAGAGTGATGTGGACATCTCTTATCTTGCAATATTTTTTTTGTAAAAAGTGTTGGTTTACACAGTGATTTGGTCCAAATTTAAACATTGAACAGGTTTCTGAAACCGCTGTTAAGTTGATTTTGGACTAAAAAAAACTTTTAAAGAAATTGTGAGAAGATGGACTTAAAGGAGACACACATTACCCTCGGAATATTAATCCAAATTATCAAAAATGTATTAAACTTTCAGAAACTATGAATAAATAAAATTACTTTAAACAAATTGTAATGTCTTTATGAAAATACTATTTAAAGTTGTGCAATAACAGTTAAAAATTATCCTTGCGTAGCTATGCAGAGGTTTGTAATATTGTCCGTTTTTGCCAATTTTCCCTGCCAAAAAATGATTTTAAATTTATGTTAAAAGCAAAAAAAATCAATACCACATGGGAGAAATGAATCAGGGTCACCGGCCAATCGATGCTTATGATTTCTCGATCAACATAACTGCACCAATGGATTATAAAAAAACATTTGTTAAATAATATAACAATAAAAAACAAAAACAAAAACATTGAATAAAAAAACAAACAAATATGTTTTAAACGTTGTAACAATTCAAATTCTTAAAACCTCTTTACAAATTTGTATTACGGTTTCGCCAAAAAATCAATTAAAATGAAAATCCAAAAGAGAATGCCATGATTGTGTGAGGCATTTTTTAAAAAGAAATGAAGTTTCTTTTTAAAAGTTGCCTCACACAATCACGGCATTCTTAATACAAATTTTCCCAGTTTTTATCAGATTCTTCGAGGTTTCTTGTAGAAGATCTCGAGGTTTATTTTCGGATGTTAGACAACGACTACCAATATTACTGTCCAAGTCTCACCATAGCAATTTAATAGGGTTCAAATCCTATTAAGTTTAGGGGGCTTTATCATAACTTAAAACAAGCCCTTGCGTTCTTTCTTTTCTATATATTCTCAACATATTTTGTATATGTTTTGACTCATTATCTTGTCATAGAACAAAGCTTTTTCCAATTAAATGTAGCCCTGATGGATTTGCATTATTCTTCAGAATATCTCCATCACCCTTTTTTTTATCAATATGCCGCAGATCCTTGTAAGGTCACCTGTCCTTATGAGAAACATCCCCAGACCATAACTGGCACACAACCGTGTTTTATTGTTATAGCAATGCAGGTTGTCATCATCTTAATTTTTGATTATCTTATTTCTCTTCGAAATACGTTTTATGATTTGAATGATAATGAAGGCCTTCCTGATGTAGGTAGATCACTTAAAGTACCATGAATTGATCAGAATGCTGTCAAATTGTTTCTTGTACGCTAAAAAAAATATCTGTTGTTGGTGATTGTAAAAAAATAAAACTTGCATCAGGAGGAAAAGCTCTTCCTGTTAAAGTATACAGAGACCAATCACCTATAAGGCGTGATATAGATCACCTATAAGGCGTGATATAGATCACCTATAAGGCGTGATATAGATCACCTATAAGGCGTGATATAGATCACCTATAAAGCGCGATATAGATCACCTATAAGGCGAACATAAGAAACAATCATGAACTTGAAGATAAATCATGACCTTCCAAATAATGCAGTGTTAGGAATAATGAAGGAGATAAAAAAAGGTGTTGAACGATCTGGAATACAGGAAAACACCTGCTGCTGAAGTTACGAACAGGTCACGCTACTTGAATATGCTGGAGTTACGAACAGGTCACGCTACTTGAATATGCTGGAGTTACGAACAGGTCACGCTACTTGAATATGCTGGAGTTACGAACAGGTCACGCTACTTGAATATGCTGGAGTTACGAACAGGTCACGCTACTTGAATATGCTGGAGTTACGAACAGGTCACGCTACTTGAATAGGTTTTACGATGTGATTAAATGTCAGCTCAAGATCGGTAAAAACTTTTTTGAAAAAGATATTGTTTATTGTACTGACCTATCTATGCTCGTAACTGAAGTTTGTTCCTTTAGAAAAATGGATATTTTTAATTCTGTTGTACGCGTTGGTATTGATGGAGGGCAGGGATCTCTAAAGATTGTCATGAACGTGTTTGACCCATCAGAATTAGATTTTCAACCAAGAAACCAGAAGTACATCGGGGTCAATAAAGTGATTATCTTAGGCATACTTCGAAACATAAAAGAGAACCATCAAAATCTGAAAATACTATTCAAATTCCTTCAATTCAATCAACTGAAGTTTACCTTGGCTTCTGACCTCAAATTGATCAACATCATCATTGGATTATCAGTAAGTATCTTATTACATTTATATTTTATATTTTAAGTAAGCAATACCTATAAGTTATGTTCTATAATCAAGGGTCACGGTGGAGAATACTCGTTTGCTATTGTGATGGGTCGATGGATGAAAAAGGAGTTCAAAGGACTTTCGGATCACTAGCAGATGAATTTAAAAAATACCAACTTGATAACAAACCTCGTATACAGATGCAATATTATAAAAATGTTACTTATCCATGTCTGTTGGATGAGAAATAGACTGAAGAAATTATCAACATATTTCCACCATCTGAATATCATATTTATGAACACCATATTAGTAAAATTATTGATTTAATAGCTGAATGCTGTTTTGGAATGAAACTCGATATTTCTTACAAAGAAATAGACAAGTTTGTGGAGTCCATGCTTTACTTAAAAGTATATGTCCATGATGTATTCGCAATGAAGATTTCACTTGGATGGAAATTTCACATAAGCAGGTTCCATCTCAAGGAGTATCTCGATAGGCAGAAAATCCCGCTCGGTATTACATCAGAACAAACATCTGAAGTAGCGCATAAAAACTTAAACAAGACGCTGAAAAGGTTCGTTGTGTCTGAGAAAAACGTCCATCACGGTAAAAAGCTAAGAGCTATGGTTGTTGAATGTAACATATTATAATTTTTAAAATACTGTTTGTGGAATTTCATTTGTCTGATTTTGTTATCAGAGATTTATTCATGCTTTGTGTGTGTCAGTAGAGATGGAAAATTCGCATTCCTAATAAACTTTTGACAAAAAGATAATTGCAACTATTATTTTGCTTATTTTCATTAAAATGATAAATTTTTTGCTAAAAATCACGGCAGTCGGATCACAGGATTGAGAGAAATTATTTTTTGAAAAAAAAAATTATTTATCTTGAATTCAAACATAAATTGTAATTAGGTTTCAAATTTTATCAAAACATATTTTGAGGCTCAAAAGATACAGCCACATAAAGTTTAGGACCCCCTCGTTTTTTAAAGGTTTTAAATATTTTGAAAAGTGGTCAAAAAAAGAAAAAAGATGCGGTTTTTAGTTCGTTTTCAACGGTTTCTATTTCATGTCAACCTGCTCGAAAGAGTGGTTAAAAAAAATCTGAAGTAAAAATAACTTCAACTTAAAATCTCTAAAAATGAGCATTGTACGCAAAAAAGTTTTCTGCAAACTTTTGCAAAGAACAAAATAAATCACTGCAAGCTGTTGTTATGCGAATAAAAATTGTTTTAAATCCGCCAAAAATATTTTACGTTAAATAAAGTAATAAAAAAAAGTTTTTTTCTATTGTTAAATAGGGAGTGGGCTAATCTCGAGCTTCTTCAAGTCGCTTTAAAAGTTTGCAATGTATGGTTTGTATCAAAAAGTTCAACAGTGTCTTGTGTAATAGTTGTTACTAGAATTTTCTCTCTTTTATTATTTAATCACCAGGCCATTTTTGGGGACCTGTAGATATTCTCAATAATCTTTGTTGTTACCTAATTTTTTTTTCTGTGAGTTATTTAATTGTCTTTGTGAAGTGTTTGTTTGTTACGACTTGATGAACTTATGAGAATAACAGAAGAATCTGCATTTTGCAGCGTGCATTTTCTTTGAACTTTTTATTCCTAGCAAGTGCTTTTAGTATTGAAAACAATTTCAGGTGGCAAATGCTACAAAAGATGTAAGTAAAGTGATTTGTTGGAGCAGATGATTCACCTTAATCGAGAATAGTTGATTCCGAGGCTGTGCCAAAAGTAGATGACTTTTTTGCCAAGCCGGGAGTAAATTGTTCTGTTTCCGTACTTGAACCCGATGGTTCCATTATTGCTTCCAGAGAAATAATAGTTAGTTTAATGATAGCGAGTATTGATTGTGGGGCTGAAATGAAAATGTTGTATTAAAATACAATTGTACTTCCATGATAATAATAATGCATGCAGAATTTATACAGAATTAATTGATGGAAATTTATTAAAAACACTTTAGTTTTTAATAAATTATCTTTAATTAGTTCTGTCTTCACAACTTACGGTAGATTCGCTTAAAATGAAAGTAGTAGATTCCCTTGAAATAGGTAGATAAAGAAATTAAGCTCGTGTTGGTTAAAGTATTGCCAAAAAACCTATATACTATTAGTTGTAAAAGTTTTATGAAAATATTAAAAATATGAATATACAATAAAAAGATTAATCTTACCACTTGTATCAAGTGATACTTGTATCAAATAAAAGTTAAAGAGTCTTCAGTGCAGATGCTGACGTCATTACAAATAAAAGAACAAAAAGTCCTCTTAATGCCAGTCAATAGGAAGAGAACTTCAACAAAAAAAAAATTCAAAGATCATACTTACATTTTCTGTCACAGTCTTAAGAGACTTGCATGATACAAATACCTTTACTTAAGCAATTGATGTTGCATGATACAACACTCAGGCAGTTTATGCTGCCAAATACACACGTCTATATTCAAGCAATTGATGTTGATTAAATTTACAAAAGCATACTTTTTTATTTAGTTTTTACAAAATTTCAACTACAACCACAATGTTTTGTCCACAGTTTTTTTGATTTGGACTTTTAAATCTTCATTCAATACCTAACTTTTTTTGTCACCAGACTTGCTTTAGTTCAACGTCCAAAACCGATGATGCCTTGAAGTAACTTGGAGTGACTTCATCTTAGCTTTAAGATAAAAGACCTGTAAAAGTATTCGCCCCTGTGTATTACTACAACAAGTTACTTGTTCAGCAATCATACTATGATAATAATCTTAGTAAATACTCGCAACAGAACACCACGGAGGCAGCTAAAAACCCTCCAGAAATGAGAATTGAAAGGAGGTCACCTTGTTTTTCAAGTATAATACTGAAAAAGCATTTACGGTTGTGTGAAGTCATGAAAATTATCAAATTATTATTGAATCATTTTTTATAATTAAAGTTTTTTTTTAATTCTTTTTTTCCATTTGAAATTAATAGATTTAAATCTCATTTAAAGTGCACACAACTCCATTTACGTCTGCCTTTCAATAGAAAACAATGTTATTAAGAGGAATCCAGCATTAGTCAAAAAACCATTCTAATCCAGTAAAACAAACCTTTTTTTTGATACTTTTAAATGTGATTCATCGTGATATACTTGAACTCTCTCTTGTTCGCTTAAAGCTGATTCATTAGATGTTAAAGCTGATTCATTAGATGTTAAAGCTGATTCATTAGATGTTAAAGCTGATTCATTAGATGTTAAAGCTGATTCATTAGATGTTAAAGCTGATAGTATCATAAGATGTTAGGCCAAACTGATGAAAACTTTACGTATCTTGGATTGTCTTACTTTTAAGAAAGCAAACCTTAAGAAATTCACGAACGTTACTCAACTTTACTTTTTCAATCTTGTTAAAGATAATTCCATTAATATTACTAATACAAAAGTCAAAGATTGTGATTTAATTTTACAAACTTTGTTGCTTATCTTTTCACAACCCTTCCTATTCCGTAGCATACTGACTTCCATGATTTGTCGCAAAAAATGTCCACTCTACATCAATATTGAAATCAATTTTATAATAACAAAGATAAACTTTTTGTAACTTTTACTAGTTACAATAAGATGATAGTCTTTTAGGTAATTATCAATCTAAATTTGAACTTCACACGAAAAAAAAGTGTCATGGTTGTTCTCTAAAAAAAACAGAAAGATTTTGTTACAGTTGACACATTTTAAACAATAAAAAGCTACTGGATGCAAGATGAGTCGCGTTTATCCAAATGGTAACTTTGCATTTCATCTTGAACAACCATCACATAGTTTTCTGCTAAACCAAGTAAAGCAAGATTATACAAGATTCTTTTTTTCTTTTTCTTTTTTTTTTTTTTTTCTTCTAAATATTTTGTTTAAGACTTGGTTATGTATGAGTGTGACGTAAGCTTGACAATAGCTTTGCGGTTTGCCTTGTAAACTCATCATCGTGATAAAAATCGACTACTTTTTGAACATTATTTTAGATAACGTTTTTCGTTTTTGGTGATAAAATGCCCTTCTTTATTTTCAAGTCTCGAGCAATACGAACCTTTTATTTCGTTAAGTAATATACAATTTAATATCTTAGTTTTTTCAAAGAATTTTTGTCTGCTTATCAAGTCAACATTTGACTTTTGCAGCATCAACGAAGCGCTGGGTAAAATTTAACTTTAAATATTTAAAACTAAATGTTATGTTTTTCATTTTTCCCTTACAACATTGCTCTCATCTCTTGTGCTTTTATATTCTTTAGAATCATTGAATTCTACTATTTTAGCAAGCTCAGATGAACTTCTTTGCAAATCTTCAATGGATTGTGAAGATTTGAATTTTGGTAAGACTCCTCTACCTCAATTCACTTAAAAAAACTAGCTTTCAACTAATCAGAGAAATTATTTGCGAAGTTATTGATGAAAGTACAAAATTATTTTTAAAGGCAGGAGAGGGTCATGACCGCAATGTGATAAAATTTGATAAACAATATCTTTATTTTCTTGTAACAAGTTCTTGGCGGCATTTTATATCTTTTTTTTTGGCTGAGTTTTGTTTTTTTCTTATACAGATACCGTGGTGTAAATAAAAACATTTAGAGAAAAAAGTATAGTTATTTTATCTAACTAGATATCTAGTTAAAACAGCAAAGTTATTTTCCGCAAATTTTTCTTTTATATATATGAAATTTGCCATTTCTTAAATTAGGGCTTTCTTAAAGCATAGGACTTTGTTAGGTCACACCACGGTACTCGGGTTTGTTTTAAAACATTTTTTCAATGAAACTAAAAAAATCCTCTTTGTTTTTTTTGTTCCCTGATTACACGATATACATAAACAAACGTGCAGCAATTTAAAACGCGTGAGTGCAGTAATTTATAACGGGTGAACCATGTGCTTAAGTCTTATTAACTAAAGTTTTTTAGAATTTGTTTTCAATAAGTATCATAAAAGTGAATTTATGCACTATTTTGAAACTTTAGGCGTATGCTGTTAGATAACTGCTTTATACTCAATATGTTTTTAACTTAGTAATCTTAAAAAAAAATACATTTTAAAATTGTATATAATTTAGCCATATAAATTATATACAATTTTATTGCCACACGAACCTAAAGATTATACAGTGTTTGATAAAATGATTGTTACCTGAAAGTTTAAAGATATAAACTTTTTGAAAAAAACAAATAATGATAACACTCCACATTGATGAACATAAAGAATGGAATGTTAACAACCACAAAAGAATTGTCATTAAAAATAAAATTTTAATTTGTTGAAATTAAATTTTTAGGCTAGTTGTGCTGTTATGGTTTGTACAGAAGTTATGAATATAATCAGATCTTGTAAAGAAGAAGGTGGATCAATTTTGAACCTAAGCTACAGAAGTTTAGTAATATTACCACCAGAGGTTGGTGATTTAGGAAACTTAAAAGTGTTGCTATTAAATAACACATCTCTCATCATGCCACCACAGGAAATTGAAAAACTTATTAATCTGGAAGAATTGCATTTAGAGAATAATGAACTTTCTATGCTTCCTACTGGTTTCAAAAATTTGACTAAGCTTAAATGTTTGTGTTTATCATACAATCCTATTTCTTTTATTGTGAATGATCCTTCTGCCAATTTTCAGTTCTTAAAATATCTATTTATTGACAATACAGACATATCTGTTTTACCCTCCAACATATGTTTCTTCAAAAATTTAGAGTATTTAAGTGCAAGAAGTAACAATTTAAAAAACCTGCCTGAAGAATTTGGCTATTTGACAACTCTGAAATGGCTTAGATTATCAGAGAATCACTTAGAAAATCTCCCAAATTCATTTGATAAACTTCAAAAGCTGAGTTATATAGATTTGAGTTCAAACATGATATCCTGTTTTCCACTCATTCTTTCAAAGCTAAAAAAACTTTCTACTTTAGTTTTAAAAAATAATAAATTGACACACTTGAATGACTTATTGTCTGGTTTCCTTTGTGGATTGGTTAAACTTGACTTACGTTTTAACATGATAATTGACCTACCTATTGAAGTTATGTCTGCCAGTTGTTTATTATTGTAATTTTACACAGATGTATATTTATGTCAATGGAAATAAAGTTTAGATTTTTCAAAATTGTCAAAACAAATATTAAATATTTAAATTAGGGTGATTTTCATATACAGAAATGTTTAAAAACTTGAAAATTTGTATTATATATATATATATATATATATATATATATATATATATATATATATATATATATATATATATATATATATATATATATATATATATATATATATATATATACACCTTTGTGTTAGTAACATCCTTTACAACTCAAAAAATTTGATTTTTTTTTTGTTACTTTATATATTATATGCATTTATAAATGTTAAAAGTAAAAAAAGTGTTGTTAATTGCGGTTTATTGCACATTTAACATTATTATTTTGACTACATCTTTGTTACTGTTAGCAAATACTATTAATGTTCTTGGATGTTCTAAAAAATGTAAAAGTTGAAATATATTATTTAATTATATAAAAAAAAATTGTTTTTTTTCTTAAACTTTGAAGTTACTTTTTCCTCTTTCCTTTCTTTGCTCTCAAATCTTATTTTAAAATTTTGTACTTAGTTTCAAGACTTTTTATTAGAGAAAATAATTCTTAAGAAAATTATCCTTACTAAAAACAAAAAAGATGGGGAAACTTAGCAAGAGTTTTAATAAAAAAGCTCGTCAGAAGTCAACACAATCCATTGAAGATTTGCAAAGAAGTTCATCTGAACTTGCTAAAATAGTAGAATTCAATGATTCTAAAGAATATAAAAGCACAAGAGATGAGAGTAATGTGTTGATTTTGAGTTCAAAAAGATTACCTGCCATAAAAGTTGTTTCTTTAAAAGAAAAGAAGACAAAAAAACTAACAAAAAAGCAAAAGAAAAAATTGTTGCAAATTGTTGATCAAAAGAAAAAGAAAGAGCAGGTAACAGCTTTTGAGTTTCTTTTTTTTCTCCTTATTAAACTCTATTCTTTCAACAACATTTAAACATCTAAAGAGCAATCTTTGATTTCTATAAAAGAAATACATTTTTAAAAATGCATGCTTTACTTACATTTATTTGTGTGAAGACTCGAAACTAGTGTTGTTATGACTTTCTAATTATTAGACTGTTGACTGATTCAATGTATTTTTCAAAGTCGACCAAAGTTGACTAATACATTTTTAAAATCCACTAAATCAACTAAAAGTCAATTTAGTCGATATATTTGAATAAAAATTTTATTATAACCAAATTTTTTAATGTTGCTTGATAATTTATTTTTTAGATGCTATGAAACAAATAGAACTTTAAGAGAGTAAACAAAAAAACTAGGTGGTATGTAATACTGTTATAATGACACATGCTGTTGTTATATCAAGAGCATTTTCTTTGTTCAGTTTTAGTTTATCTAATCAATTAGATGAATTAAAATCAAATAAAGAAACAAAATAAA
Organism: Hydra viridissima; assembly: GCF_058129835.1. Lineage (NCBI taxonomy): Eukaryota > Metazoa > Cnidaria > Hydrozoa > Anthoathecata > Hydridae > Hydra > Hydra viridissima. The sequence continues at coordinate 10,608,664 of NW_028324311.1, read as the reverse complement.
ACGGAAATTACAATCACAAAGTAAAGAAAAAAAACATAAATGGGCATTTTATATCATTTTTCATAACAATTAAAGCAAAAAATAACAAAAAATTTAATTGATAAAAAACAGTGGCATAGATAATTGGAAGCGGATGGGGTGGCTAAATTTTTTTGGGGTGGCAGATATACAAAACTCTCTCGCCTCCTTAACTGAGTACCATATCACTTTACTTATCATTTTGTTTTAAAAAGCATCAACTGGTCACTATAATGAGAAAAAGGCTTGTTAATGAGAAATATTAATGAAGTGGTGCTACATACAGAAGCTAAGAGTTAAGTTTATGTAATACAGCAAATTAGGTTCAACGTTCAGATATTTTGGTTGAATTAAAAAAACTACTATGAATGATATTCTTATGCATGGCTCAATCTTTATAAATAATTTATCTTTACAAGATAAACTACTTATAAAGTTATCTCTTTACTAATTGGTCAGCATCAAACAATATTAAAGGTTGAAAAGATTAAATCAAGTGAAAAAGTAAAAATAAGGATGTCAGGATGATTACCCAACTAAATCAACTTTTAGTTGATTAGTAAGAAACCCATAGTCGATTAAATCGACTATTTGATTTTTCAAAGTCAACTTATTTAAAACTTTTGACTAGTCGACTATTAGTCAATTTAGTTGAAGTCGATAACAACACTACTCCAAATGGCTCATACAATCTGTAAAATAATTAGCTATTTCATAACAGGTAAATAAATCAAAAAAGTTCAAAGTCAACTTTTAAGTATCTGGTTTTGAGTGCTGGTTTTCGCTGTTTAATTCTTGACTACAAATGTCAAATATCTGACACTAGTATTTTACTTGTAATTTAAGTGTTTTGCTTGTAGTTCCAAATTTTTAAATTATGATTATGTTAGCATAGAATTTCTGTATGATTGCTACAGTCAATTAAAATCCAAATATTACTTATAGGTTTTGAAAATAATATCTTTTCTAATTTGAATATTTCAGTTACAAACAAAACTGGAAACATAATTTCAGCAACTTTTTTTAAAGTTTTTTTTTTTTTTAAAATAAAACTAAGTTGAATTAAAACATTCTGGGGCGTTTCTCTGGTGTTTTTGTATTTTTCAAATTTATTTTGTTTTTATTACGTTTAAACTAGATATCAATTGTAATATTCACATTGATCAGTTGTATGGCAGTTACATGACAAGTTATATGATATTTATATCATCTGGTAATATAAATATAGTATAGCACACTTTAAAAATGTGATAATCACATGTGGAGGTTAAAATTTTATTACTATCCTATTATTATGAATTGTTAACTTTAAATTTCAACCAACCGAAAAATCAACAAAAAGATGTTTATGACTGTACAGTTTGAAGGGCGTAAATGAAGATAAGCTTTAATACCTAAAAAAACAACTTTCATCAAAAAAAAAAAAAAAAATCAAGCATAATAATTACTGGTAGACTATCTTTTACAATAAACAAGTAGAGCTGATTTTGCATTGAAAGATGGAAATAAAAACCTTTATAATGTTAAGTGATAAAATTAGTGATAAAATTAGATTTTTTTAAGTGAAATTAATTAGTGACATTGATAAGTGATAAAATTAGTATTAGATCTTATGCAAAGACTTTAAAGATACCTAAGTACTAAAATATGATCCTTTTTTTCAATGTAAATAATTGTTTGCTACTTTTTAGCTTTAATTCTATTTAAGTGAAAAGTTGTAATATATTCAAAGTTTTTTGTTTTTAGAAGAATTTGCAGATATCTAATTATTCTATTATTGTACAAATTCTTACCACTGATGATATTTCCTTCTGACATAAATCAACAATTAAAAAGGTTGCTGATTTGTCATATGTATTGTTTTTTTATGTCTGAAAATGTTTGGAATGTTCCTTTTGTAAAAGACATGTAGGAATAAAGTGTATGTAAGAACATCGGTTAAATGTACATCGGTTTCATAAAATATTTCAGCTCGATTAAAATATCAGTTTTTAAAAGATGTCATTCTGGCATTGAGTGTGATTGTAACACAGTAATTGTTAAAAAAAAAGAAGCTGACTATTAAAGTCCTAGTGCTGATAGGAAGTTTTAAAAGACCATAGTAAAAAGCTATGGGCTAAGTTTGAATTTACTAAAATAGTTCTTCAAGCAACAATTGCAATAGAATCTTGAGGCGACTGCTGCTACAAAAAATTTTCTTAATAAGTAAATTTCTACTCCAAATACTTTATATAATCTATAATGCAGGAGATTTGCCAATAAACATTGCAAATAATGGTTTACATATCCTAATGTGGTTTTCAAAATCAGAAAATTGCAGCTTTTATGATATTTGTTACTTGCAAATTCTTAATATGTTCTGTAATCAATAATTATCATTTTTTGTTTTTGTTTTGTTGATTTAAAATTAATGTTTACAGAACATATCAAAGCAATCTTTGTAGATTATTTGTGTTTTATTATTTATAAGTTTACATATTAATTATATATTACTTGTATTTAGCGTGCAGATGTTTTGGCATCATTAGCTAATGTGCAAGTATCCAAAGAAGAGCTCTCTCTTTATAAATCAACTTCTAAAATAGGCCAATCAGAGTCATTAAAAAGGTTTGTTACTTGCAGTGTTTTAACTGAAATTATAAGATAAAGCTTTTTGAAATTATATTATTTTCTAAAGAAATTCATAATATTCTTATAATTATAATTAGAAAAGTTACTGTTGAAGCTAATTCTACTGCTGAAATCAATGCTACATCCAAAAGGCGACGAAACAGGAAGCAAAAATCAAACAAACAATCTTCCAGTGCACTAATAATTTACAGTAATGCAAAAGAAAATGAGGAATCAAGTTGTGATGAAGAAGAGTTAAAAAAAGAAGACAAGGAGTCAAGTTGTGATGAAGAATATTTAAAAAAAGAAAATGAGGAGTCAAATTATGATGAAGAACAGTTAAAAAAAGAAAACTGCAAATCAAAATGTGATGAAGAACACTTAGAAAAAGAAATTACTGAAAAAGTTGAAGATGCAAGTATTAGCAAACAGATCTTATGCAAAGACTTTAAAGATACCTTAGAAAACCAATGTAACTGTTTGGATTCAACAAAATCAAAAAACTTTGAGCAGAAAATTGAAACTGGTAAAGAAATAAGCAAAATAAATTTTATCAGTACTACAAAAAGCAATTCAGTTGATACAGCAGGTTGTAGTGTGCACATAATTATATTTATGAGTCATCTATTGCAATGTTTGTATAGAATGAAAATAATCAAAGTCATAAAGATTAAAAAATATCAGACTTTAATGATTCTCTAAACATTTGTTTAGTTAAGGATAACACTATTGCAACTGTTGATAAACCAATTTTTGTTGAAGTAAACAGAAGTACCGATATTCAAGTAAGTCAAAGTAATATTTTCAATTTATTTTGCACTAAAAATATCCCAACTAAATTCCTTTTCTCCTTAAATGCAATGAAGTGCTTTAAATAAAACATGCAGTTTTATTTGTTTTGTTTTGTTTTATGATTGCACATTGTATAAGATAACATTAATCTTCTCTTTTCATCAAGTTGTGAAGATGAAGAATGATCGAAGTTGAGATTCTTTTTTTTTTTAATAGGCTGCTCGCCTTTTACTTCCTATTTTGGCTGAAGAACAAGTTGTAATGGAAACAATTAAAGAAAATGATGTTGTTATAATCTGTGGGTCAACTGGGAGTGGGAAAACTACTCAAGTACCTCAATTCCTTTATGAAGCTGGCTATGGAACTCATAGGTTTGTTTTCTTTGTATATATCAGAATTTAAAGCATTTATTTTGAAAAATTTTTTAAATTAAAGATTTTTATAACTAATTTTTTAGCCCTCATTCCGGTCTGATAGGTGTTACTGAACCTCGTAGAGTTGCAGCAGTCTCTATGTCAAAACGCATTGCTCAGGAAATGAGTCTACCAGAAAGGCATGTTATTTGTTTGATTGGAACTTATTATTGTTAAATGAAAAAATTTTAAAAATTTAATTTTTATTGCTCTATAAGTAAAATTTTTCTTATAAGCTGAGGCAGCCTAATAATGTTAGAGTAGTCTTATAACTTTTTAGTAATAAAGTTAAAAAGGTTGATTCAAACTCTGCATATGAAACCTGTCACAAAAAATCTTCCTAAAGTATTTATATTTATTTAAAGTATTTATAAATATAAATAGTTTAGGAAGATTTTTTGTGACAAGTTTTATATGCAGAGTTTATCATAAATATTTACTCTATGATTAAATTTTTTTTGCATACAATAAGAATTAACTTATATTAATGATCTATTAACTTATAGAAATTAATGTTTTTTTGTCCTAATACTACTTAAATACAATACTTTTTCTTATATTTTATGTATTTTTTCTTTGTAGTAAAGTTTCATATCAGATTCGATATGAAGGCAACACAACAGGTTTTTGCATTCATTTATAGTTTGTTTTTTATGTATTTATGCTTTCCTAGGTCGTAACTTTTAATGTCTGTTAAATATATAATAATTCAATGTTAACCATAAGTTTAGTAAACATAAAAGATTTTTGAAAAATTTTTTGTTAGATGAGACTGTAATCAAGTTTATGACAGATGGTGTTCTTCTCAAAGAAATGGAGACTGTATAAAGTTTTATTCCTGTATTTTCTGTTGTTTTTTTTCTTTCTAATTATTATGGGGATCACTTTTGCACTTTTAAATGTTGCTTGTTTAATCTTGTCAACTAAGTAAAAATATTGATTAATTTAGGACTTTTTGTTAAATAAATACTCTGCATTAATTATTGATGAAGCTCATGAGCGAAGTGTCTACACTGATATTTTGATTGGGTTGTTGTCTCGAATTGTCCCCATGAGAAATAAGGTACTATGTAAATAATAGGATGAAAATTTAAGCTTAGTAATATTTTAACAAGATAATATTGTTTATGTATTTGCATATGTATATACATACTTGATATGCTGCTAACTTTGCATGTTTTATTTTTATTTTTAGCAAGGAAAACTACTTAAACTAATTATCATGTCAGCAACTCTCCGTATTGAAGATTTTACTGATAACAAACGCTTATTTTTGATTCCTCCTCCTACACTAAAAATAGATTCTCGCCAATACCCTGTGACTATACATTTTAACAAAAGAACAGTAGAAGATTATGTATCAGAAGCTTACAAAAAAGTAATTTTTTATAATTTGAAATTTATAGTTTTACAATTAAAAAAATTACTTTTTAAAATTTGAAGTTTACAACAATTTTGTTCAAAATATAATTTTTTAAAACTGTCTATGAAAAGTGTTAAATTACTAAAATTTAAAGTTTGTGTTTATTTAGGTATGCAAAATTCATCGCACATTAAAAATTGATGGTGGTATACTTGTTTTTTTAACTGGTCAAGGTGAAGTACAAAGTTTGTGTCGAAAATTGAGGAATTCTTTTTCATCAAAAGCTGTTAAAACTGTCACTTTGCTAAATACAATAATGGAAAAAAACAAGAAAAAGCAGAGTCTTCCAGAAATAGATTTGGACAGGTTTATAATTTTGATTAAAGTTTTCAAAATCGTTTTTATTAAAAAAGTTTGCAAAAGATTACTTTACATTTCCTCTTTCTCGCTTTCATTTTCTTCTAGAAATACAACTTTTTTCTACACATAGAAAATTATTAACTTAAAATATCTTTTTAAAGGAAATCGTTTTAAATACTTTCAAAGTTTACAAAAAATAAATGTAAAAGAGCTATTCTTCTTACAAGTTTTTAGAAAAAAAAAAAAAAATTGTGTTAGTGAGTAGTTTCTAGCAAGTTTCTTCTAAAATTAAATGATCTTAAATTATTGGTTCAACTGCTGTTTTTTTTAGGTATGATTCAAAGCCAAAATTGCATCCAGATGAGTATTTAGAGATGGAGACAGATGATGAAGATCTCTTTGATGAAGATATGGAGTTTTTGGATAATAATAATGTAATTTAATTGTTTAAATAATTTTTGGATAATAATAATGTAATTTAATTGTTTAAATAATTTTTGGATAATAATAATGTAATTTAATTGTTTAAATAATTTTTAGAATTTTTCAGAAAACCTTAAACAGAGTTCACATGAGAGTTTTTGCAACAAAAAAAAAACAACTGAAAAAAAATTAAAATGGAGTGTATAGAAATGGTTAAAGTTTAAAAAAAGAACAAAAAACATTCTGGTTGGTTGATTGGTTGCTAATCTTCTGACAGTTTTTAATTTCATTTCATTATTTTATTCACAAAGTTACATAAAAATTGAAAAAAATTTTAAAAAAGTTATATAAAGTTATATAAAGCCTAAATATTATATATATATTAAGTTGTAACTATCCAAATATGTCTGATTTTTTACTTGATAATCAATTAATCAGATTAATAAGAATTGTGTATACTTTTTCCACTTATAGGAGGAGTTTGTTTCTCCTGCTGATTGTTCATCTCCACTTTATGTTCTACCATTATACTCTATGTTGCCTAGCGATAAACAAGCTCAGGTTTGTATTTCTTTTTCTTTTTTTTTTTTTTTTTTTTTTTTTTAGTTTACTTACACATGTCAATGCTTTTTTTTTACTTCTTTTTAATAAAAAGAATAAGTTTTTTACAGGTATTTTCATCAACACCACCTGGTTGTCGTTTATGTGTTGTAGCAACAAATGTTGCAGAGACTTCATTAACAATACCTGGAATTAAATATATTGTTGATTGTGGCAAGGTACAGTTTTTTCATTTAACACTTCAACCTTATTGGGTTTATAGAAACCTTGACCTTTCCTCTCTTCTCTAGGTAAAGAAAAGGTTTTATGATAAAATAACTGGGATGTCTACTTTTAGGTAGTACTATTTTTCTATGAGTTCAAGTAGTTTTAATAATATTGAAATTTTATTTGATCCAAGAATTAAAAAGCTTTTATTATTTTTTTATAAAGGATTACTTGGACTTCAAAGGCATCAGCTGACCAAAGAACAGGTAGAGCTGGTCGTGTTGGTCCTGGTCACTGTTACAGGTTGTTTTTTTATTATTGCTATTATTTATTGAATGTAAAACCACATAAAATTGAGATATGTCCCCCTAATAATAAAAAGTTCTCAATAAAATTGAGAAATTTATATCTTAGTTTGGGTAAAAGAGTAAAATAAATAAATTAAAAAGTCAAAGTTTAGTTTAAGGTGTAAACATATTTAAAATTTAGGAAAAAAAAAAAAAAATTCTTAAGTAAGAAATGGAATCCAATTAAAAAAGTTTTAAAACTGAAGCTTTAATATGATTGTCAAGTCAAAAGTTTGTCAAGTCAAGTTTGCTATAAAAAATGTAGAAACTCCTGCTTTTTTATTCTATACCTAATATTGCATAACATAAGAAAACAGTTGTTGAGTTTTTTTCTAGACTTTTTTCTTCAGCAGTGTTTCAAAATGAATTTGACAAGTTTTCTGAAGCAGAGATACATCGTAGGCCAGTTGATGATCTTCTTCTACAAATGAAGGTTGTAAAATTATTTTTAGCTAATGCATTACCATTTTTACTGTTTTTATTAAAGTTAAAGTTATTTTTATTAAGTTAATTTAGTTTCATAAGAAAACTTATGTTTAGTTATTTCCTTAATTATTTATTACTTTTATTCATTACTTTTAGGCCATGTGTATAGACAAAGTTGTGAATTTTCCATTTCCTTCACCACCTGATATTAAAGCTCTACAAGTATTTTTTTAATCATAGTTTTATTTTTATTTTGCAGCAAAAAATCTTGACAAATCCTTTAGATATTTAAACCATTGTGAATTTTCCCAAAAACTTTGATTGACATTTTAAACAAATGGTTTATCATAAAAGAAATTTGAATTTAAGTCAGGAGATTGTGAATTGCTTTACTGTATTTTACTTGTGTTAAATCATGTTTTTATGAGTTTTGATGTGTATTTGGGATGATTTTTCTGTTGGACATCGGCTTTACATCCAATTTAAAGGCATAATTTTATCTGCAAAAGCTATCATTAACAAATCAACTTATAACTGGTTTCAACATCTTTTTACAAAGTAACTTTGTGTTGTCCCAGCAATACAGTTATTAATGATTTGATTGAAATATTGCATTTATTACATGCCATCCTGTTGTCTTTTAACTATAATTTTATTATAGTTACCTCTTTTTTTTTCATTTTACATAAAATTGAATTATTAATCTGACTGAAAAAGTTATGATAAATTTGCACTGCTGCTATAAATTTTAACAAGATTTAGATAAAAGTTCCATTTGTTTTGAAATATTACTATTTTTATTTGTATTTAATTTAGTTATAAATTTTTTAATTTTATTTTTTATTATCTTGAGGCTGCAGAAAAAATCTTATTAGATCTTGGAGCTCTGAAGAAACAGGTTTCAAAAAAAGGTAATAAAAGTATAAAATGATAATAAAAGGTAATAAAAGTATAAAATAATAATAAAAGGTATTTTATACCCAATTGTAAAAATTGTAAAAAGTATCTTCAAAATTTTTAACTTACTTTTAAGTTGATGTTGTAATCTTGTAAAGAGAAATAATATTTTGGGATTTTAACATATGTAAAAAAAAAAAAAGAAAAAAAGATAATTTACAAAAAAATCAGTTTTTAAAAAGTAAAACTGTAAATATAAAAAAAATTATTTAATGAAATTTTTCTTCTCTATTTAAATGTTTTTATAGCTATTTCTTAATAATGTTGCAAAATCTTTAAATAAGTTTTTAAATTAATTGCTAATTGTATTAATTTAACGACAAATTGACAAAGGTAATGTTCTCAAAGAAATCCTCTCTCATATGGCTGGTTCCAAAGTATTATCCAATTTTTATTTTTTCAACTTCTAGAACTTTCTTCTATCAACCAAATTTAGATCCATTAGAAAGTAAATATTTCTAACTTTATAGTAAATTCTAATATGGTTACATATCTGTAATGAAAAACTTGAATGGGTAAGGTTTAAGTTTGGTTACTACAAAATTGCTTTGGTTTTAAATCAAAAATAAATAGTAACAATAATACCTAGTAATAATATACACAAAATAGATCAATGTTAAGTCAACAGCAAATTTACATTTAGCATGGCTATTACATTTAGAATGGTTATTACATTTAGCATGGTTGTTACATTTAACATGGTTGTTACATTTAGCATGGTTGTTACATTTAGCAGGGTTGTTACATTTAGCAGGGTTATTACTTTTTACTTAGGAAATGACCTTGCTGTCATCACTGCTTTGGGAAAACAAATGTCTAAGATACCAGTATCCCCACGATTTTCAAAGATGATTTTGCTAGCAATGAAGGAACAAGGCTGTTTACAATTCATAATTGCCATTGTTGCAGCTTTAACTGTCAAGGTACTTTTATCTTATTCAAATGTGAAAAATCAGGTTTACAAGTTTTAAATAGTACTTTTGATAAAAAATCATAAGTTTTTGTCATAACTATGATTAATGTCAGCGCAGTTTCACTTTGTTCAGAATTTTGTTACAGCAAAAATCTTAATATAACATCTTTTTAAACTTAAACAATATTATTACTTAACAGCTTGCTTTTCGATAGTTTCTCACTTATCTTTGTTTTGTTTATATATATATATATATATATATATATATATATATATATATATATATATATATATATATATATATATATACATCATTTTTTAAATATCCTAATTTTTTCTTCCACATAAACATTTTAAGTTTAATTTGAAACCCCTTTTTTATAAATAGAATATTGTATTAAATTAAATTGTTATTTTAAAATAAATTTTTTGTTGTGTTTCTAGGAGATATTTACTGATGATATTGACTTTTCTAATCAGCCAGAGTTAGAGGTTTGTTATGTTATTATGTTATTGAATGAAAACTGTAGGAAATGTATTAAATTTAACAATAAATGTTCAAGGAATTAAAAAAACTTCTTTTTCTCATTTTTTTGATGTGTGTAATAGTTACAAATTTTTATAAACCTCTAAATGTCATCTGCTTCTAAAATTTTTCCAGCTGGATGATCTTAAGAAAAGGAAACAAATGGTTACAATAGCAAGAAGAAGTTGGGCTGGTACCGTAAGTTTAAATTATTGAATGTCCTGGTTATTTTACAGTTATCCAAAGTTTTACAGTTATTTAATTTTCCCAAACAATTAACTTAAAACTTTTAAACTGAATTTTAAGCTCCAGATGATGAAAAGATGAACAAAATTGTAAATATTGTTTGCATACTGCAACAATTATTTTTAAAATTCATCTTAAAAGGGAGAGGCAGCTTTACTTGGTGACTTGATGGTCATTTTAAGAGCTGTAGGTGCATGTGAGTATGCTGGCTGCACAGAGCAGTTTTGCAAAGAAAATGGACTTCGATATAAAGCTTTGTTAGAGATTAGAAAATTGCGTTCTCAACTAACTAATGCAGGTTAGTTGATTTTCACTATTGTTTGACATTAAATAGTTTATTGAATTTTATCCTGAAACCTTTTATTCAAATTGCTCAGGTCATATTTTTGTTGTCTTGTTCTATATATATTTAGGATATTTTAAGGCTTTAAAATGTTATTTATTTTTTTTGTAGTGCACTCTGTGGAAGGATCAGCAGGCACATTTATTGATCCCAAAATGAATCCTCCTACAGAAGATCAGGCAAGTTATTTTTTCTTTTGGTAGTATACATCAATATTCTCTAAGTTTAAAAATATTCATAAAAATTACATATAATCATCCTCCTCATCATGATGTATGTATGTGCAAATTAAAAATCTTAAAAACTCTTTTAGCTAAAAAATGTTTACTTTGTAAAAAAAACTTATTACTTAAATTTATGGTTTTCAACTATCAAATTTTTTGTTGAATTTTCAAATCGTTTTATTTTTCTTGCAAAGATAATATTGATTTTTTTTTCTAGGCAACAACAATACGAAAAATTGTTCTCTCTTGTTTTGGTGACCGTGTTGCTCGGTTTGTGTTAAACTTTGTATTTGAAACTTAAAATATTTGAATGTGGTAAAATGCAATGAGCAATTTTTTTATTATATAGTAAAATTCCTCTGGAAGAAGCCAAATCGCTTAAAGTAAAGAATGCTTACAAGGTAAATTGGTTTCAAATTATGTGACAACTAAAAATCCAGACAAACTTTGAAAATGATCTCTTGAACGGAGTTCAATTTTATTAATTTAAAAAGCATAGTAAAAAGAAACTTGTATTTTACAAAATAAAAAATATATATATATTTGATTATAAGTCCATTTCGGCAAACACAGTAAGCTCCTGTGAAAGTACTTGCCCCAAGCATTTAGGTCGATTTTTTTACACAATACTCGATTCGATTTCTTAGTCAGCAGAGATTTTCATTTTATTGATCTTCTGCATACCTCAATCTTTTAATTTCAGTCCGAAAATCCTCGATTGGACACAATTTGTTGTTTTTGTGAACTTTGTTGATGAACCTCTAATTTAACCAGACATTTGGAAATGTACACATCCTTGTCGACTGCTTGACCCAAATCAACTTTTGTGCTTGGCCTATTAGGCATTGCATCGGGATCAGAAGTATAATATCCTGCATTGCGAGAAAGGTCGGTGTTGTTTAAAGGAAAATATGATTCGTCGTCAATGATCACAAATTTTTTTCAAAAAATTGCAACCAATTTTTGACACTTAAGATGCACAGCCGCTCTCTGAGCTGACGTTCTTTTTGGCGCTTAAATTTTTCTAAGATAACGATTGCTCGTCTTTTCGTTGATAATTTTGGATAAATACTTCTGTAAAACATTGAATCTCTTGGCTAAGCTACGCTGTGAAACACCACCCTTCTTGTTAATCGATTTTTCTATGCATTTCATCTGTTACTTAGGCATTTTTTTTTGCAGTCCGACCACTTCCAACTTTTCGTTCTGGTCCTATATTGTTCTTCTTTGGTTGCAGTATATCATAGATGGTGGATTTTGGGACATTTTTCTTACAAAAATGATTAACAATAAATTTTTTGTCCTCTTTTGGATGCAAATCCAAAAAAGCCTACATTCTTTTCGGAGTGCCTCTTAATTATTTCAGGCTTTTAGACATGTTTATTTAAGTTCTAAAAAATAAAGACTGGTACATCGTAGAGAATTAAATTTGCAACAGGTAGGATTATAAAATTATAAAAACATTGTTAGACATTGAAGCTACAAAGTTTGTCCGGATTTTTAGTTGTCACAAGTTGTGAGAAAAACATTAAAAGTGATCTTTTGGTTAAAGGTTAAAATTGAGTTTGTTTTACACAATTATTGGTAAAAATCTATCCTATAATACTGCTTTCTTTTCTGTTTTTTCTTTACTGTTTGACGTTTAGTTTTGTTTCGGATTATTTTTCAATGATCATTTGTTTAGTTTTAGTTTATTTGATATTTTGTATCAGCAAATTTTTGTTGTTGCTTGTTTAGTGCTGCTCTTCAGATGAACCTGTTTACATTCATCCAACCTCATCATTATTTACAAAACTGCCTGAGTTTATTGTTTATCAAGAAATTATTGAGACCAGCAAGTTATACATGAAATGTTGGTGTTTTTTTTTTTGCTCATTTTTTGTAGAATGATATTTAAAAAAGGTTTAAAGATTTTAATATCTCTGAATATATAGTTTAATAGTTTTATTATTAAACTTGGAGTAACTTATAAAACTTAACTTATAAAACTAAAAAGTAGAATAATTTCAAAGACTTTAAGCACACTCCAGGCCTGTTAAGGAAGAACACATTTTCTGCAAAATATCAATCTTGTACAGTTTGCTATGTAGTTGTCGTTCATACGCAAACTCTAAGAAGTTTTTAATTGTTCCATAAATAGAATAATAGTATTACTTTTCTAAATTAGATTTAAATAAATAAAACATTTTACATTTCGATAAATTTAGCCTCAGAATGGTTTTTTTTTTTAGCTTTTAAGATTAACAAAAACAACAGACACGTGTTTTTTTTTAATAATTACTGTAAATGGTGGTGAAAAGTTTAAAAAAGTTTAAATATTTGTCTCTTACAGCCGTAATATCTACCGAAGAAGAATGGTTGCCCATCTATGCCCCATATATGTGTCATTTTTCAAAACCACTGGAAGATATCCCCCCAGTTTACGATGAAGATGAAGGAGTGGTTAAATGCTACATGACTTGCACTTACGGTACATTTGCTCGCTGTTATTTTAAACATGGTTTAATTTAACGTTCAAATAAAAGGTTTTATGGCTTTGTTTTTGAATTTGGCTGAAATATTCAAAAAATTTAATTTATTGAGTTTAAATGAAATCTTTTTTAAAGAAATCGAAGAAGAGCAGCTGCAAATATTACGCAGTTTTCAGTTTAATATCCTTAAAGAACGGTAAAGAAAAAGTGTTTTGTTAAGAATCGAAATAAAGAAAATACATAATTGATAGTTATCGCCATAAATAGCTATTTTATCTCCTTTATGGTTTTAACTAAGTCGCTTTAGAAATTAAAGTATGAAACCAGTTTTTTGCTTAGAGCACACTGGAGATCTAGAAACGAAAGCCAAATAACGAGTTTTACATAAAATACAGTAAATTGGTTTACTAGTAAACTAGTACGTTTCCATTAATGGAAATTCAGAGTTCACATTATAGAAATACTACCTTGTAATGATTAAGTGTTTAGAATTAATTGATATCACACATCGGTCCGATTTGTTCCGTGAGCGCTTTTTATCTACATAAGTCTTTATACCTCTTTTTCTAAACCTCGAACCGTACATTTCAAAATAATATGATTATCTAAAAAAATTTTAAATATATAATTTTAAATAGATTTACATTTATATTTATATAAATTTCTATTACTACTGTATTGAGTCCCAAATCTTTTTAAATGTGCAAAAAAAGTTTAAAGTTATTGTTAAAAGTTGTCTAATTTTTAAAAATATTTAAATCATATTTATGTATAAGTCTGCTTGTATTATATGAATTGTCGTAAAAATAATAGGCTTTCATGTGTGGAAGATTTCTTCGCAACTTCTCGTTTATCCAAACTGTCTAGAAAAATATCGTTGGTTCGCTCGTTTTTTATTAGAAGGCCGGGTCATCGGTAGCTTAACAAAATTTACTGATCATTTGGTGACACCAGCCTCGATTATGATAAAAAGCTGGGCACAGTAAGACCATATTTCTACACATCTTTGTTCTACGTGTTCCTCGTAATATATGTGTCATTTTAGTTTTATTTTTTAGTTTGCAGCCGAAAACTGAAAAGTTGTTGAATTGCTTGTTGCAAGAAAATGTTGATAGTAAAGATAAATTGATCAAAGTTTGGAAGAAAAATAAATTATGTAAATAGCTACGATATTTCTATTCTCAAAATACTACACTTACGCTTGTTTTAACTTTATCGTTATTTTTAGATTTATTGAACGAATATTTGCTGTGGGTTAGTGAAACCAAGCATGATGAAGTCAAAGCTGTTTGGTCTTATTTTAAATGAGATTGCTATCTTGTATCCATCCTAATTATCTCCCTAATATTTATTAGCACTTTTTATGCAGAAATAAAATTCGTATTTAGTTCAAATAAGATATCTCATTTCGTATTGCGTGATATTTATGATTTATTTTTTCATCCCTACAAAGGCTCATTTTAAATCTCACCACGCGCTATTCTATCGCCGCCATTATTTAAATAAAGAATGTTGTTCGAACGTCGATGTCTTCTCTTATAAAATGAAAATGCAACAGTTGAGTGGCAACCGCGGAGCAACTGGCCACATTTCTTGAACAAAAGTTTGTCAATATTCAAGGGTAATAATTTACAGCAAAAAAAAAAAAAAACAAAGAAATTTTTATATCCAACTGTGAATATTCACAAAGAAATTCTTTACAGCCTTCTCAATTATTTTACTAGTTTAATAAAGTTTTCATTAAACTTTAAACTTAACGAATAAAATAAATTTTTTTTTACTTTTTATTGGCGGGCTGTTTTTAAAAGTAAATCTCATAATGCATCATATCAAATAAATTTGAGAAGGAAATTACTTCACCTCGTTTCATCAATTAAGTTTCATGAAGGGCAATCAACGTTCATGAAACGCGGCAGTGCGCAATACAAATGGACGAAAGTTTTCTTGAGGAACAGTAAGTACTCAAATCTGAAAATTTTGTTCATTTATTTTTGTCAATTATAATGTTTCTTAACTTTATTCAATTTAGGATTTTGAATGTTATGTTTTTTTTTTTTTATGTTTTGTTTGTTTTGTTTATTTTTGTTTGTTTTGTTTTTTCTTGTTTGTTTTGTTTTTTCTTGTATATTTTACTTTCTATTTTCTACTAAAACCTTTAAAATTTTTTTTTAAAAATAACAATTTAATGTAATTTTTCTAAATGAAAGATTAATAACTACAATAAGGAGTAGTGATCGTTGAAGTTGATTCTTGTGATTATAATGATGTAGCGGTGTTAAGAAAGATTATATTAGTATAATGGAGTCATTTATCGGAGCAGTAGTAGTATGCAGTGGTGGCAGCAATGTAGAAGTAGTATTAGAGGTCCCAAAAGATGAAAATAGTTGCGGTTACGTAGCAGCATTAGCTGTAACAACAACAGGTGAATAATAGCAAGATAACAATAAAATGTTATATGTACCAAGTTTTAACTACAAGATAACAAAAATAATTATAAATAATTAACAAGAAAATTTTTGAAAGGCGTTTGAGAAGTTCGAAAAGTTTTTTAATTTCCCGTCATCCTGCTGTTTTTTGTTTTGTTTTTCTCTTTTGTAAAATAAAAATATTAATGTTAAAGACAACCTCCAGCAATGCTATGAAAACTAATTTCTGCTCTATTGTTAAAGTTTAAATGCTTGTCGAGTAAAAAATTGCTTTGTAAGAATGCATTTAAAAAAAAAAAAAAAAAAAAGATCAGTAAAAGGCGTTAAATTTTTGATCGAGAGGGAAAGTTATTGTCATCAGAATAAATCCAACGGTTACCTTGACGCTGGATAATTTTTATGATTTGATAGAAAACAGTAATTTGTCTCGTGATTCGAATAAAAAAAACAAAAACTTTTTGAATATTTTGAAAAAAATAATTGATAAAATTAATTGCAGACTAGAAAGTTGTCTTTGTAAATAAAGTTGTCTGCATCATGATTTATTTAACGAAAGCAAAAGAGTAGATTTCAATAAAATATATATCTTATGTAAAATGATGGTTTTTAAATACAATGAATCTTTTTGTTTCTCAGAAGTGTAACAAACAAGTATGATACTCTCAACATCGTCGATTTTCTTAACTTAAAAATTTCTCATTGTGAAAAACTTTAAATAACTCTCACTCTGCAAAAACTGTCGAACTTCTCAAACTTACTTCTTATTTTTTTCACCACGCAAAACAACTTTTTTCATCTACTAAAACAAAAAGTTCTTTCTTGCATTTTGACAGTAAGTAGCAATGTTGTTTTACGTCATTTCGACGTATTTTTGTGTCAAATTTAAGAAATAGGTATTCGGTTCGTTGGGGTTTTGACGAATAAAATTCATTTGTTCTGTTATTTCATAAGAAACTTCCTAATATGGTATCTTGAACTATAATATGATTAGTAGTACACCAAGATGTTATAATGAAGTACGTTAAAATGTCGTAATTTAGTAATTAAAGTTGCCAAAAACGTTACTCTTGTTGTTGAAAGGAGCATGGGTCGAGAACCAGTTAAATATTTGTAACAATGTGGATATTTTTTCTGCTAGCGCGTACTGCTAACTCGGATGGTGAAGTAGAAGCGTTTTTGATGACGGAACCCTTAGTTATTCATCTGTTTCATTTTATTATTCATAAAATTAAATGGCAAAAGCGAATTTACAATTCACTAAATTGTATTTCCGATTGTATTTAATTGTAGATGATGACACAAGCTTTCCTCAAATGATTGTTCTTTAATTTGCTAACTTCCAATCACAATTAGACGTGACCAAATAATGGTCGAAAAAAATACAAGTTCAAATATGACGTTAAATTTGGGGATGTCACTGTGAAAAATTATGACGTTAAATTTGGGGACGTCACTTTGAAAAAATTATAGGGTTTTTTTCTAATTAGCTAAAAAAAAACGCGTGTTTACAGCCTACGCAAAATAAGCTTCTTAAAATACAAAAAGTGAAATCGAATTCAACAAAAAATTTAATATTTTCTTGAACTTCTCAAAATCGACAGCATAAAAGAATTTAAAGAAAAAGTAAACGATCAAAAATTTTGATGAATATTTAAAAGTAAAATATTTTTGTATTTACTTTTTTAATTTCACAATTTTTTACAAATCTTTTTATTTATTCATGTTTTTTTACTATTTTATTGAATTTCATTTGTATGAATATTTTATTTAGTAGTTTTATAGATATGTATATAAAGCGGGTATGTTGAAAGCGGTTTTTAAAAACTAAAGCATTTTATATTCTTAAAAGAATGTATACCAATAACATCAACAACGGATTGAATAATTCTTATATATAAAATGATAACTCCGTAAATGTAAATCTTAAAGATGTCATTTTTAAATATCTTTATGTTAGAGGCTCTATTAAGGCTTTCTGAAAACTTAAACTTAGGTTCGAAAGTCTAGCAGTTCAGTGTTTTTTACCTTTTGTTGTAATGTGTTCTAAGGTCTTGTTGAGGGTTTTTTTTGTTAAACTGGTTGTTGAACGTCACTAACTGTTTATGATTTATTTTAATACCATGCTATAATCAGTAACACTGCCATACAAAAAGTTTGTAAGTTTGCAATAAAGCTACCACCGAGGAACCTGATACATGCTTATCCCACTAAATGTTTCCTCATACAAATATATCCATCACAGCTTATAGTATCTATAACAGCTTATGATATCCACCAGAATCCATAGCATCCACCACTATTAATGATGAGTTGATATTCGTTCAATGATGACTTGATAGTTTCTCGTTCAGTTTTAAAAGTTTAAAGGGATTTGCATTTGGTCCCTTTAAAAAATTTTATTAACTACAACTTTTACATTTTGGATTGATTTCTTTTATCAGATCTTTTGGCAACTTGCCATATAAAAGGTTTGTTACTGGTTGTTTGTGTTTCAGTCAAGTTTCCTATTTTTGCGGTATCCGCCTTTTATTTTTCAAGTAAATTTGATCAATAGATTTAGTAGCTTGTTAACTGAGAGTAAAAATCTGAAGTAAAGTGTTTGCAACAAAACTTAATTAGTTTTTACCAAAAACTAATTAAGTTTTGTTGCAAACACTCTATTTAAAAAAATATCATCAGAAATTGCTAATAATGTAGGGTCTTTGTTAATTCATGTTAGAGAGAGGAATCAAAAGTTGCGGAGTTTGCTACTGTGATAAACCAGCGTCGCAAAACACTGAAGCCGTTTCAATTTCGCTTCGCTCTTGTTTAAATCAAAGCAAAATCTCAATAAAGTTTGGAAATTTATTTTTTATTTTTTTGTGTCGCTATCATAATTTGTTATTAAATCACTCTTAACGAATTTGGGGCGCTTGTTCTAAAAATACCATTTGGTTTTTTATCATCGATCATTACAAAGTTACATTTATAATTTTGATTTCAGGTATCTGCATAGTTACTAATACAGTTTTGAATAGGTTTTTTACCTGCAGTTTTTTAAATCATATTTTTAAGTCTAAAATCACATTTTCCTGTTTCAGATTGATTTCCAGTATTGCATATTAAAAGTTTTGGTAAATAGACAATACGAATGTTTGTCAGATACTTTCTGTTGTTTGTAGATATTATGTTGGAACAAAGTAGATATTATGTTGGAACAAAGTAAAAGTACATAAAAATGTTACAGTTCAAAATTTGGGATGCTACCATAATGGAAGACTTTATATGATCATTGGTTTATAACAGATGAAATTGATTTCAAAACAAAAGTGCAATCTTCAAAACACTTTAATTTTTAATGTTCTCTGATTAATTATATTAGTAACTCTATTTATTTGGATTATTTTTCTTTAAAACTAAGAAAAAAATTTAACTCAGCATCTTGACCTAATCATTAAAACTAAAAATACAATAATAAGACTATTGAAAAAATCGATAGTTTAAATTAAGATTGTTAAACTCAGCACTAAAGAAAATAAAAAATGAATAAATAAAAATACAGAGGATAAGTTATACTGTGCAGTTTTTAACAACTTTTATGTCGTTCAAATCTTTTAAAAGATTTTGTTAACATGAAACTTTTTTTTTGAAACACGAACAACCGAGTTATTAGAAAAACACGAACAACCGAGTTATTAAAAAAACACGAACAACCGAGTTATTAAAAAACACGAACAACCGAGTTATTAAAAAAACACGAACAACCGAGTTATTAAAAAATCAAAAAATGAAATTTGTTTTGAATGAACGGCTCTCGTAAATTGCGCGATTTTAAGGAACTTGAAGTTTAAGAATTTTGAATGAGATTTTCGAATTTTGCGTCCTAAAAGCATTCTAAATGTATAGTTTCATTGTTTTACAACCGGTATTGTTTTCTTTTCATTTTAATCCAATATATCGTAACACTCAAATTTCCTTTCTTCTGATCCAACAACCTCATTTAAAAATGGTTAACAACTCTTTGCTTGTTCCTCCTTAACTTCACTAAACAAATAGAGTAAAAGGTTCCTTGTTTGCTGCAATATTTACTTTGCTTGTCAGATTTATATTTAAAAGATTTATCTAAACTGAGGTACGATTTGCTTGCTAAGTTAGAAAACTGTCATGTTTAACTAAAAATTTTCAATTTTTATTTAACTAACTTACATTTTTTTTCAATTTTTTATTTAACTAATCTTTATTACGTGATTGGTATAACTGTTCTTTCGTTTAACCAATCCAGCCTCTGAAATAATATCCTCATACGGTAAGTATCATCCGGGGTCTGAAATAATATTCTCTATAGTGTAAGTCGTTGTGTATTTACTTTTCGTACAGTTTATTTTGTTTCGTACAGTTTATTTTGTTCGAATCTTTTACATATAACCAAAGTAAATTTTAGATTCCCTAAAAGCATACATTTCAAAGAATAAATGTAATCAAAAAAATATGTATTAAGGTGGAAAACCCCTGAAAATTTTTTTTTGAGTAAATATCAATATTTTATAAATTTAACTTCATATACATAAAGTAAATAACAAAATTAACTGAAAAAAACAAAAAAAAATTTTTTTGGATAAAATGGTAGCTGTAGCAGGTGCTAAAAACACCAAAATATTGAAAGACCCCGGCCAATGTATCTAAAGATATACACAATTTTAACAAAATCTTTTTTGCATACTTATTCTAACAAGGTAGTTCTGTGATATGAACGAAGCAGATTTTTCATAATAATTTTTAATAGGCTAATATATTGGACCAAAGTACATGTAAAAAATTTGACCGAATTTTATGACTTTGTTGACCGATTTAAGGACTGGATTCAATTTTTAAAAAAATCTGTCACGTTTAAATCACAGAAGACAATCAAACAAATTCATACTTAAAATTTTAGCTTAACACCACTTTTAGTTATTTAGATATACTGGCCGGCGTCTTAAAAACTCTACATCTGAGAAAAACAGCTTTTAAAAATGCTGACATAAAAAATTTCAAAATAGTGTAAATAAATATCCAAATCTCTATATAATAAAAAAAGTTAAATCTTAAAATGCACCAGTTTGATATGGGTTTTGCTCTTTTTCAATAAATTTGTCATATCGACTCTTCTTTTTTACACGAACTACTTGTCTGTGTTTCTTTGCTCGTTCTGTGTTTTTATATATGGCTAAGTATAACCGCTTTTGATTAATTTTCCAACATCCTTCTAACAAATACTTTCCAGGTCTTAAATTAAATACTTTCCAGTTCTAAAACAAAACACTAGCTTGTCTACCAATGTTAAAATGGGCAACTGCATCAAAGTGCAACATCAATAACATTGGGCACATGGTCTGGAATAGAATTTAAAATAAGATCACTCTTCAAGTCTTTTAGTTCTTGAACAGCATCCATCATAGTGTCTTCAGCTGCAGATTTTACTGCATTAGTTAGTTTTATAACAATTTTATTATAATTATTAGCAGTCATTGGTTTAGGCATGTCCATTAATGAGACAAATCTTGAGAATCCAGAATAGCCTTGACCACATGATCTCATAGCATAAACAGCCCTGGTATTAATATCAAAAAATTTTTTGTATATTCAATGTTGAGGTATAAAATTCTCTTGAATAATCACATACACAGCAGTTAACATAAAGACAAGACGCTAGACCAATTCTCTTGTTTTCATTTTCAGAAAGAAACAACTTAGATGACATACATTCTGGACATCTAAGGGTAGAAACTACAGAGTTTAGAGTTTCTAAATCTAAAAACAGGATCCAGAAATTATATTACTAGATAACTTTGGTCTTGATGACGAAATTTTTTTAACTTTTCTAGCAGAAGCACATATTTCATCAGAATTAACAAAGTTAAAATCAACTGGTTTCCCCATATTTACATTTACATCTTCAACACTTGTAGTAACATTTATGTTCATATCTACAATATTCGATTCCATATTTACATCCATATCAAAATTATTTATAACTAAGTTCTTTTTTACATTAATTATTTTTTTCCTTTTATTATTTGTAGCTTTTTGTTTAACTCTGCAAGCCTTAGCCATTATAGAAGATTTATGATATATTTATGAGCTTTCCAGTAACTGTTTTTATACTCAAGTTGTTTTGAACAATGGAAAATACAATTTACTTGATAAGATATATTTTTCATATAAAAAAATAGGACTATTGTTTAGTAAAATTGGACTATTTTTTAGTTAAGGCAAAAAAAATTGCCGTTGTTATGGCGGTTGTTAAGGAAGCTTAAAATACTGGGGTTCAATAAAATCTTTTTTAATGAAGATCTATAGCGAATTTTCAAAAATTGTTTTCAGATGGTGATTCTCTGATAAATTTTGCACAAAACAAGAAAATAATATTTTTTTTCAAAAATTTCATATTTCTGAGGGGTTTTCCACCTTAATATAATATATCAAACTTTAAAGGACACGTATATCCGTGTATGGATCTCTGTTAATTAAACATACTTTGCTTATTTTGCTATCGATGTAAAAAAAAATGATAACAATCCATGTCAATTTATCTTTTTTTTTTTTTTTTTTACTGAAATGTAATTCAAGGATCTGCTAATGAGACAGAATTACTACTACTCTACCTTTTATTTCTTATTGTGAGAAACCGCTTTATTTTTTAGTCATACAAATGTATTTCTTGTGGTCCGCAAAACTGAAGTTATAAATGATAAATGTCTTTAGTGTTAAAAACTAAAATCTCTCTCTTTAAAAAATCATTTAAATAATCTGTTTATAAAATATGTGTGAATGCCTTTGTGTACAACTGCTCAGAAGCCAAATTATAAAATAATAACGATTCATTTATTTAAACAAGAACTTGACCGTCTCCGGTTCAGAATCATTAAACTTGAAACTAGAAAAACTAAAAAAAATTTTTAACATCGTCAAACGTTTGAGTTGTAAAAACTCTTTAAAAAAGCATATTTACAAGTGTATTTCAAAAAATCTTTTTCAGTTTGCTAAAGAATAATTGTGATCAAAATTTTTCTGTGTATTTAGGTGCATTTACCATAGATATTTTCAAAGTGATGTTAAATTGCGTTCAATTACACCTATGAATCAAAGTTTACCGCTATTTAGCCAAAAGTTAAAATCCCCCGGGCTAAGTAACTGCTCTGCATGCAATTCTCCTATAAGGAACTGTGAAGCGACACCGAAATGTGGTTTAAGCTCAGGGGAGAATGTAATTGTTTTAAATATTTCTGGAAAACGATACGAAACGTATATAACAACGATCGAGCGATTCCCAAATACTTTACTTGGTGATCCTGAAAAAAGAAAACATTTTTATAATCCAGTAACACGTGAGTATTTCTTCGATCGTCATAGGAAGGCCTTTAATGGTATCTTAAACTATTACCAATCAAGTGGAATGCTCGAGAAACCAGACTCAGTCTCAGAAAAAATATTTACTCAAGAAGTAATGTTTTTTGAGCTTGGAGAGAACGCATTGCATTTTGAGAGTGGTGATAACCCGGAGCACTGCCAATCAGAGTTGCAGTTTCCAACAAATCCTTGGTTTAGAATAATTTGGATTATGTTTGAGTTCCCAAAGTCTTCAAGATTAGCTCAAGCTGTAACAATTTTATCCATCTTAATCATATTGCTATCGATAGTTGTGTTTTGCATTGAAACAATTCCTTCTTTAAATCCTGATTATAAAGAAGGAGAGCATATGAAAACCACGTGGCTTGTTCTTAATTCAATTTGTAACATTTGGTTTACACTTGAATATCTTGTGCGCTTGCTTGTAGCACCAGACCGTCTTTTGTTTGCTCGCACTATTTTGAACATTATTGATTTAGTGTCCATTTTGCCATTTTATCTAGGATTTGCTTTTGATGCTAAAAGTTCTGCAAACTACATTATATTTCTTCAAGTCATTCGAGTCTTGCGCGTTGTCAGAATATTTAAACTTTCTCGGCACGCACGTGGTCTACATGTACTAGCTAACACAATCAAGGCAAGTTTTGAGGAACTTGTTATGCTATTTATGTTTCTTGCCATTGGTGCAATTTTATTTGCAAGCGCAGTGTATTTTGCAGAATCAGGGAAAGCGAATTCCCACTTTCAAAGCATTCCTCACTCCCTCTGGTGGGCTGTGGTCACCATGACTACAGTTGGTTATGGCGATGTTGTGCCAACAACTCTTATTGGGAAAATGATTGGAACGTTTTGCGCCATTTCAGGGGTGTTAGTGATTGCTCTCCCCGTTCCAGTCATTGTCAGTAATTTTGAGCACTTCTACAAAGTGGTATGTTGAAAAATTGTTCGTTAAAATTATCCATTATCATTTAATTGTTCTTAAATGAAACTTTTAGTTTGAGTCCAGTTTACTTGTATTAATTGAATTTTTTTTACAAACTTTATTATTCATTACAGGAGCATGACAGGCGTGCAAGAGAAGAGGAAATATCAAAAAGAGAAAACTTCAATAGAAAACTGGCGCCAATGAAAGATACGCTACAAATGCTGACTAACACGTCATTAATTCTAACGGGAAGCGGATCAAGTTTAAATGGAAAGAATAAAGAGCATGCACTCGATCGTAAAGGTTTAATAACTAAAGTTCTTTTATGATTCTTTTGTGTTCTAATGATTGATTCTTGATCCATTCAAGAAAAAAAAAGAACCAATGGCAATCAAATCAGTAACAATATCAATTTGAAAAGTTGTGTAAAAATTGCAAGTTTAATCTGAGGCCACTTTTATTTAGTAAATAATTAACTTAATTTTTAAAAGTATAAGTATGTGACTTTTTGTTCATACATTGTAAATAGCGATCAGTTTTTCTTCAAACCGACTAAAATCAAATAGTATTTAATTTTACTGAAGTCAGTGTCGTTTATTGAAATTATTAGCAACTTGAAGGCTCTGTTCTTATAATCGAGAACAGAACTAAAACAGCATCTCTTTAATATTAATTTTTTCTAACAGTGAGTATCCTTTACAATTACTTGTTTCTAATCCCAAACTAAGTCAATTACTTGTTTCTAATCCCAAACTAAGTCCATTTACCATATTGTGTTGGAAAAGGTTTTTTGGTTGCAATTTTGATATTTAAATAGCAACACAATTGTCCGATTTTTCCACTTTTTTGTGCCACAAATTGTGTTGATCAAAACTTATATCGTTGCCTTAGTGCAACAGAGTAACATCTTAAAAATAGTCATTTTGTGTGTTGAAAAATAGTCATGATGTTTATTCTGAACTGCTCTTTTGGTTTCCTCTTTCAGCTTCCACATTAGCAAGTTTTTTTTCCTTTCTTGTTTTTGTTTTTGTTTTTTTTGTTTTTTCAAAAAAGTTTTTTTCAAAATCTGTCAATCTTGTTTTAGATCACCTACATGGAGTTCTTATTGCTCTGGAAATTTGTATTCTAGAGCTTTGCTAGTTGCTGTAGAAATAGAGAGTAAGGTCTGGGGACTATTTGGTTAGGACTGGGCAAGGTTTAATTGTTAAAGGGTTAAGGTTGTATTTACCGTCCTCTGTAAATTCTAGTATACAATATATTTCAATAAACGTTCTGTTTGTGTGCAATGGTTAGCACTCTTTTATTCATTACGTTAATAAAATTATAAATAATTTATATTTTTTTAATTTATAATTACTTTTCTTACAGTGTTTAATACTGTCTTTAACGATTACTCCTCTTTTATTCTTCTTCTTTTTTTCTTTACTAGAAACGGCCAAAACTTCCATTTACTTATCTTTTAAGAATATTTCTTCGACTTCTGTTAAATTCTTTACTTCTTGTGTTTATCACAATTTTCTTCCTTTTCTCTTTTGTTCATTTATAAAACTTCTTGTTTATCCAAAAATTCTTTAACCACAAAAATTCTCGCTTTCTCTCTCTGAAAAATTCTTCTTAAAAATTTCTTACAAACTCTCTTTTTATTTCTCTGTAAAACTCGGTAAAACTTTCCTTCCCTATAAAACTCCGTATCCCTCTCCATAAAACTCTATTTTTCGAACTTTTATAGTTTTTTTTAATTAGTTTTTGGGTACGATACTTACTCATTCTTCATTTAAATGGCAGTTTGAATAAGGTTCCATATGTATGTCTTTTCTCAGTCGTTGTTTTTAACTTTTCTTCTTTCCGCTTTATCGTTTATTTACAAAACAATTTGATGAGTCTTCATGTCTTTTCCGATCCTTGTCTTAAACTAAATTCTCCCCCCTCACGGTATATGTGTTTAAAGTTTATCTTCAAAAGAAAGAGAATGAACGAACTGTTGGTTAAAGACTGTAATAGCGATATGATTGCTACGGTTTTTGATTTTTGTTGGATAAATGAGTCTATATTCGTTAACAATCTGCAACACTTTATTTTATTTGTAAAACCTGCTAAAGATGACCCATGGCCTAGTATATTCACGGCCGTATATCTTCCATTTTTGAGGGGGAAATTAAGAGGCCGATTTCTGTTCAAAAAAATAGCTGCACTAAGTATCTAAATTTTAAAAAGCAGCTCAAACCTTAATTATTTACTTACATTTCTTCAATATAAAAGTGGCAATTGCTGTTTATTATTACATATTTATTAGTTATCAAAGGTTTAAAAACATTTGTGTGATATTTGTTGGAGATTTGTAGTCATTGCTAAAATACCAAAGTTAACTGATTGTCACAAAAATTATTCAAATCAAAGTACATTTATATCTATGTATATTTTATTTATCTATAATATATATCTATATTCATGTATATTCTTAAGCTATAAGAAAAAGTTCAAAGAACTCAAATGGAAGGTAAATTTTAATCAAGTATATAAGCAAATGCTATAAACTTGCATAACATACAATTTATATTTCCGATTTTGACTATTATTTTCTTTGTCTCTTTTTAAATGTTTATAAGTTATCATTGGAAAGGAAATCCTTTGATATTGTAGCCGAAATTGTAGTTTTATCTATAAGTGCTAATGCAAGTGGCCTATTTTGTTTATCATTTCCAGGATGCAATATTTCAAATGTAAGTTTAGGAGCTTTTTTAAGTTTGCCTTTTAATCCATTATTGTTTTGTAAATCTCGCATAAATCATCCCAGCTAATATATCCTGATGGACAATCAATGTAGATATTTGCATTATGATTTAAAATCTGGAAAAACAATTTTTTTTCCATTTAGTAAGTTATTTCTAAAATTTTTGACTAAATGCACACTACAAATAAGTCTTCTTTCCATAATTATTTTAATATATTCAATATTAAAAAAAAAAAAAAAAAATTATCGTGTTATTATTTAAATTTTTACTTTTGGAAGATTTGTCGAGAACTTTTTTTGAACATTTATGGAGATTTATCGTGATTTATTCATACGAAAAAGTAAAACTAGCAAAAGAATTTGTTCGTAGCTTTTCAATCGTTGAGATTATGGCCAATAGAAACATATTTACATGACCTTACAAGTATTGAAGGTGATCGAATTTTTCTAAAAATTGCAACAAATTTGATTGAGCAAATAAATAATATTGGTTGTGAAGATGTACAAGTAAATCGCTAGTACAGTAGGCATTTCAGATGAGTAAGCTATATTTCAGATGAGTAAGCTATATTTCAGATAAGTAAGTTATATTTTGTATGAATAATTATATACTAATTACCTTCTCCTTATTACTCTCAACGCTCTCGTGCCAAAGTACTTAATGGGCATTTTCGGTATATTGGAAAACTCTTTGGAAGACATGATAACATCCAAAATTATGCGCTATGTAATAAAATATCCATTACGTAATGAAATATCCACTACGTAATGAAATAAACCGTTGGGAAACATGACGGTATATAATTTACTTTATGTCGTCAATCAATATCAACAGACAACTTAGAAATAATGCAACTGTTAGTTTGACATAACAATTACTTTATTAACAGCTGTTGATCTTTTTTTTTTTAAAAAAAAAGCAATCCAAATTAAAATTGTATAGCATTGAAAATCTTATTCTCTAAGCTCGGTATCTACTCTAAAATCTATTATTTTTTAAGCTCGGCATCTACTCTAAAATCTATGAACTTAATTTCCTTAAATTCACTTTCTGAGGGATAGAAATTTTAGTATTTGAGGGATATCTTTAAAATCCGTTTTAAAATGTAAGTTTAAAATCGGTTTTAAAAACTTCAGGCAGTTCAGCAGTGAATATTTTAAGACAGCTTATTTTCAAGTTTATTGCAGCTCGGTAACTCAATAAGTTCATCCTCCAATGAGTGATAAATGACTTTTAAAATGTTTGAGATGTTTTTAAAAAATGTCAGTTTTAAAACTATAAATCAAGTTTAACAAAAATTACAGGCTTTTTGACAATACTTTTTCATGTAATCCATCCATGCTCCTGGAGTTCTGCAATATGCCAAGTTTTTTTGGCAATCGATCACAAGATTAGTGCAACCTGCAAATAAATAAAAAAAAATAAAAAAAATAAAGTTTCTTTGTAATATTTTTTGACAGAAGTTGTCTTAAAATCATAGTAAGCATTGTAAAAAACTAAACAAAAATGTTTCGTAACATTTTTGTAAGAAGTCATTTTTAAAATGTTGTAAGGACCGTAAAAAAGCAAAAGTTACTTACTTCCTGTTCCTGTTCCAGTTCCTGTTCCTGTTCCGGTCCCAGTCCCGGTTCCTTTTTTACCATACAATTGCTGAATACGATCTCGATCATTTTGATGCAACTGCAAATTAGCTCTGTATCCCCGATATGATGGGTACATAATAGTTCCTAAGATATTTGAGTGCTCTAACCCAAGGATATGCCCGATCTCATGGACAGCAATTTCGAAAAGATCAGTTCCTTTAATATAAAAATAAGAAATAGTGAATAAAGCTTAAGCTTTAAAAAAATTTTCATCATGAAAAAACTTCATGTAAAAAATTTCATTTAAAAAAAAAAATGTCATGTAAAACATTTTGAAAAAACCTGGGCTTTTTATGACCCATCTTTCCCCCTCATCAAAGCACAAACGGCCACTTGGTGGAAAGTACGCATGGGCTAAGACTCTACCAGGACCGTCAAAAGGTGAATTATCTCCATGCGAATTATGATGAAATCTAAAAGATTTTCAAAACTGTTTACAACCGTGGTGAATACAAAATTGTGTAAAGTTAAATACAATACAGCTTATAATTGGAATCGAAATTTTCAGATGAAGCGAGGCTTTATTTTGATTTATATGCTTTCCCTCGTTCAAATACTTGATATACTTCATATACATATAAAACACCAAAACAACAAAAAATCTGGTGAAAGATGAAAACGTTGCTTACCCTATGCTAATGTCACTGCCTCCACTAACCTCATTAAATGCCAAATGAGTAACATCTGACCACATCTTAAAGGCTTCTCTTATTGTTTGTCTCACTGAAGCATCGTTTAAATCTTCACCTAAAAACAATTTTACATCTTAATATATTTTCTTGTTTCAATCAGTTCATGAAAATAGTTTTTATTCCCCTTACATCTGTTTCTGAATGAATAAGTCAACTGAGTCTTCGACCACTTTGAATAACCGTTATAAGCGTTTCCATTCCGATCTGGATTACCACAACGAGGTTTTTTCATCTCTGCTTCTGTATTTTTATCTACAACACCGGTGACTTTGAGGTTGTTAAACCTCTGGTATTCCTTTATTGCATCAGTCACTGACACGCCGTTGAAAGCATTTCGGTTTAAGTAACCAAAAGACTCCAAGAAGCCCTTAACAGAAAGGTTTGCTGATACAAATACGCAAATGGTGCAAAAAAGGTATTTTAATTTTTTTTTATTTTTAATTCAAGAGTAATGAAGAGATTATGAACACATTATGAAATCTGATGATTTGATTGACAAAACAATTTAAATTCAAAGTTTTTCTCTTTGCAAAATTCTCCTATATTAAAGTGTTTCTAAATATGGTATAAATCTACAGCATTCAACGAGTTTGACAATTTGACTCAGTTTCACAATTTTTCATAGATATGAAACGAAAACATCAGAATCACAAAAAAAAAATTGTTTTCGTCAGTTCATAATCAGAACTTTGATAAGTATTGAAAGTATCAAACCTCAGCATCGATGTCGCAGGTTGCAAATGCAACAAAAAGGCTACCAAAGATAACCGCTATCAACCCCATTTCCTATGCTAAACAGAGAACTTTCAAAACTATTTTGAATTTATATACTGGTAAAGCAATAATTGTTTTTGTTTGTTTTTGTAACTAAGTACTTTATGTTATCAAATAGTTACCTATAATAAGTTTTAAAAAAAAGTATCTAGAAATACTAGATATATAGAAGCAGCTGTGGTAAATGCTTTTTTGGAGCGTCAACGTCGGTGGATTTCTAAGGCGTATTGAAACAGTTGGCTAAACTACTGGTTAATCTTAACAATTAAAGTTGCACAGTTGATCAACTATAAAAAAACCTAAAGCATAAAGCATAAAGATGCAAAAAACGCTCAAATTTTTTATTTTTCAAGAGCTCTGTTTTGTCCAAAATTTTTAAATTTTTGTTTCATGAGATTTAGGTTTTTTTTTTTTTTAATATAAATTAATTGTATAATATATAAACTAGATAATGGGCGTCAGACGATAGGGGACAGTGACTCCACCATTTTTTTTCCCCTAATTATCAAAAGCTGCAAGATAAAGAGCTTAAAGAAAATCAATGAAGTTTTATCTTAAAAATAATTTGTGTAATAAATTTTAATTCTTTTAAAGAAAAAAAAAATTTGATTCAAAAAATGATTTACGCGGTTTTTTTTTATCTGTATTGAATACAGGAGAAAAAATTATCGAAGAGTTATCATTTGCAATTTATAAACAGTTGCTATATAGTGCTGTTCACAGAGAAAGTAACCTTTTAACAAAAATTTTGTAGGTGCCATAACAGGAATGTTATTTGATGGCCAAACACAGTCGTCTTTAAAATATGATTAAACTTATAAGTTTTAAGAAAAAGGTTTGACTTTTAATTGGCGTGCTTCCAGTTGTAATTTTTGTAATTATTTTTTTCCTTATGCTTCTAATAGGGTCGTTTCCACACCTACCGTGAGTTTAACAAAAGTTATCATAATATATTACATTACTCAAAAAGTAGAAATGCTTTAGAAATGAATTTTTGCAGCCGTTAATATAATACTATAACGGTTAGTTTAAAGTTATTCTTACTCTAAAATTTAAATCAATAATGTACTTATTTTGATCAAACTTTTAAAGCGCAGTTTTCCATACTTATCGTAAGTGTTTCACACTTATCGTATATTTTAAAATCTGCTTTAGTGTCTGGTTTAAAATGCGCTCGCGGTTCCAAATGAAAATTTAATGCATTAGTAACATTTTATTAAACGTTTTTGGGTGTATAAATAAAAAAAAGACTATTAAATAAACATTAAATATATAGTAATAAAAATATTACTATGAACTAAAACTAAAGATTTTAAAGCATTTCTGTTACTTTAGTACATATCCTTTAAGTTCTTAAACTGGAAAGGATAGAGTTTCATCATAGCTATCGGGTTTTTATTTTACAATTATTATCAACATTTTAATGGAACTCGTTTTCTGACTCAGTTTCAAGGCTTTCTTTTTTTTTTGTAACTTTTTTTTTTTTCAAAGTTTTCATTTTTCTCTTTCTTTTTAAGTTTTTTCATTTAATAACTTTTTCTACATGGCCAATTGTTTTTTTTTTTTTTAATCTTTCTTCCACTAATTTTGACTTTTTATTTGCAGCTAATTGTTTCTTTCTTAATTTTTCATCCTTTATTTGTGACTTTTCTTGTACTTTTGTCTTCTGTATTTGCTGCCACGTTTCAGATGTTACAACCGACGTTAAACTTTCTCCTTTGCGCTTGGACATTTGGACCGGTTTTTTTGGCCGTATTAAAACACTTTCGATTGGATTTATGATTTCTGCTGCTATTTTTAAACTGAAACAAGCTGGTTTTGGTTCTATTACAACTGCATTATTGTAATCAGACATATCCATATCGATTATACCTTGCAAATTTTCTAAATTACAAGTTGTTGATTGATTTTTATTACCATGTTGTTTTTCATCAGGTAAAACTATGGTCTTATATGTTTCAGATAAGGCTCTTTTCCAAAAATGATACAACTGGAGGTATTCAAGATCACCTTTCCAACCTAAATGTTCATCAGTCATTTTAAACTACTCTAAAATACTTAAATCGATGCATTTTTCAATAAAGGTTATGGAAGAGGAAGCTGATGAAGTCACACTTGAATGGTTCTCTTCTAAATAAGGAGCCGTAGCAAAAGTTGACTCAGATAAATTTTGAACAATTTTTTTGTAGTCAACATTATTAGCATCAAATGGAAAAATTCCGGTATTTTTAAAACCACTTTTAATATTACTTGCCATAGAAGGATCGATTATAAAAGAATTTAATGCTTCTGGTACATTTTCATTTTTTAATTCTTGTCCTTCATGGTCAATGCGCCATTGTCGGCAAAACGATTTCCACTTTGCTCTCATTGGCCTAAAAACTGCCACATCGAGTGGCTGCAAATTATGTGTTGCATTTGGGAAATAAGCAGCAAAAATTATTCCATTTTTAGAGCAAAACTCACTAAGTTCGATAGAAAAATGGGACGCATGACCATCTAAAAAGATAATAACTGGTAAAGGAATTTCTTCTTTTATCAAAAATGGATGAAAAACGTTTGTAATATACTCAAAAAAACATTCTGCGGTCATCCAACCATTTTTACTTTTTCCAATACCCCATCCTGACGGAGCAGCATTTATAATTCTATTTGGAAGACGAGGATATTTAAAAATTGTTAATGATGGAGCAAAAGTTCCTCTGGCATTTACTGCAAATAAAGTGGTGATGTTTTTTTTATTGCTTTGAGCACTTTCTTCATATGTATTTTTTCCTCGTTCACCAATCAATAAATTAGTTTTTGGTGACAACTGAAAACCACTCTCATCCATATTGAAAACGCGCATTGAATCATTTAAATATTGAGCGTTTTCTCTTAAAAGCTTTGGAATTTCAGCAAACCTATCTCTTATGGCTTTTTCAGTTACTCCTCCTCTAGCTCGGTTTAAGTATTCACCTCGTTTTTGAGATAGCTGTTTGTGACGGCGAAGAAATGTATAAAACCAACCTTTTGCAGGACGATTGTTAGTAAATTGTGTTTTTATATTGTTGAAATTCAAATATTTTTGCACAGTATCTAATAGCTGTACTACAGACATGGCAAATCCCATTCTGGTGCATGTTAGTAACCACTCGACTAACTTGTTTTCAATTTGTTCACCTAGAACCGATTCATACCCGCAGTGTTGTATCTTCAAAGCAGTTCTTCCAAATATTTTATCACGAAGCGTCTGATAAGGAATTCCAAACGTCTTGCTCGCTTTGTACACAACCATACCTTTTTTAACAGCATTAATAGCATCACGTAATTGACTATCTGTATATTGAAGTCTTCGTTTTGAGCTTCGTTTTTAGTTCATACTTATCGTACATTCAAAAATTCTACATTGATACTATAATGCTGAGTTGCTTTAATAATATTAATAATGATTTACGTTTTATTTACCTGATTAAGTCAATTTAGAAATAAAATTTTGTGCTATCTTTTTAAATTTCCTTGTTTTATTTGAAACGCTTCTAATAGAAGGTATTTAAAAAAAAGTATTTTAATTGGCGGACGTAATAAACCCATCGAGTTCATATAAGTAACTATGTAATAAACCCATCGACTTCATATAAGTAACTATGTAATAAACCCATCGAGTTCATATAAGTAACTATGTAATAAACCCATCGAGTTCATATAAGTAACTATGTATTGCGGTTTCTATCTATTGTAATAGAAGTGCATGCCGATGTCGTTGATACACAAAATATAAAAATAAAAAAAATAATTACAACTTTTTGCAATATTTATGTTAGTATTTAAAACCTACGATAAGTGTCGACTCAAGGTAGGTGTGGAAACGACCCTAGTTAAATATGATACCGCTTTTGTAGAGTGTTGTGAAAAAGTCAAAACGGAATATTCCACCCATATACATATTCAACAAATTTTAAATGACCTAATAAATAAAAAGATATAAGAACAGTGAACATAAAAAAAGATTAAAATTTTATCAAACGAATAGAGATTTTCTACAGCTAAGTTTGCAAATTGTATAAAACATAGTAAAGTATATAAATTTTGTAAAAAAATTTTTCCTACTTAAATTTTTTAAGGAAAAAAACATCAAAAAGAAACAATAATAAAAAGACAATTAAAACAGATTTGATCGCAAACAATATTGTCTGCAATATTGTCTGCAACTCAAGTTTTGTAATTTTTTAGTAAAGTAAAAATGAATTACAAAAAAATGCCTGCTATACTTAAAAAAAATTCATAAAAATTTTGTAATAAAAAAAACCATCAAACAGATTTCAGTCCAATGATCAGGGTTTGATATTGTAAAACATATTATGTACTTATTAACGCCAACTTTCTCGAACTTAAGGAAAAGTTTAAAGCTTTCGCTAAAGTTGTTTAGCAATTTCTTTTACAAAATTTGTAATATTTTGAAGGCATTTTATAAAGATTTTTTTTACAAAATTTTTTTACAAAATTTTAATACTTTAAAGGCGTTTTATAAAAATTTTTGCTTCCAAGAAAATTTAGTTGAAAAATTGCCCTGAAGCCCAGTTACAATACACAAGGTTGCCAAAAGTTACTTTTAAAAATAAAAGTTACTTGGTCAAATAATATGGATATTATCATTTATATATATATGGTAGTGATAATAATAGTAATAATGATAATAATAATAATAATAATAATAATAATAATAATAATAATAATAATAATAATAATAATAATAATAATAATAATAATAATAATAATAATAATAATAATAATAATAATAATAATAATAATAATAATAATAATAATAATAATAATAATAATAATAATAATAATAATAATAATAATAATAATAATAATAATAATAATAATAATAATAATAATAATAATAAAAAACTTTTACTATGACGGTTATTTATCATTTAAATTTTGTTTGATTA
Organism: Hydra viridissima; assembly: GCF_058129835.1. Classification (NCBI taxonomy): domain Eukaryota; kingdom Metazoa; phylum Cnidaria; class Hydrozoa; order Anthoathecata; family Hydridae; genus Hydra; species Hydra viridissima. The sequence goes on along the minus strand of NW_028324311.1, from coordinate 10,573,967 downwards.
AGTAATTATTTGAAAAAATTAGATTTTTTTAGTGATTTATGGGATTAATCAAAGTTAATTAAATGATCTGTATGCAACATATTTGAAGAAAAAGTAAAAGATATGAAAAAATTTTAATTAAAAATTGATTTACAATCATTGATTAAAACATCAATATAATTAGGAAACCATCATGATCCCATACTAAATTAAAAAAAGTTATCTAAACTTAAAAAAATCTCCTAATAAAAGCTTTGGTTCATTACGGTAGTGGTTTGAACCGAAATTTCGTTCGAAACCGAATTAGTAAAAGGCCGTTGAAACAGAATTTTTAGTGTCGGTTTCGCCCGAAATTTCGGCCGAAACTGATACCGGAAATTATGATAAAATTTCAGTAAATTTCACCATTTAAATACATGCTTCTACTTGTTTTACGATTCTAATCGCTTTAAATTTAAGTCAATTTTTTTATTTCAACTTGAAAGCACATTCCTAATTCTAAAAATGATTTGTTTCTCTCACGTTTTGTAATCTGTGAACATGATTTTCAATAGAAATTTTTTTTTTCTGGCAATACTTTAGAAATGTTTACTACTGTTATCTACAACACAGTTTGAAGTTGTTTACTATAGTTTGGGTGAAATGGATTTTGTTTATATCTTTCTCAATAATGTTGGAATGCGTGTGGTTTTTGAGTGACCAAAATGCTGAAAGAAAGGAAAGGGTTCTTGAAATCATTAATTTTGTTGCTGTATGATTCTTTAAGGGTATTTCTAAAATAACTTAATACAACATGTTTGATGAAATTCAAGTTTAATTTGATGAAGTTCAATTTTAATGTCGACAATAAAATTAAACTTGCAAATTGTCGGTTCTCCTCAGATTGAGTCGGTCGGTAATTTACATCCATTTCCCGCTCAAATTTTTATGTTCAATTTGTAAAGAAAGTATTTGTTTGCGAACAGAACTACAGAATGTCACTCTCAACTGGCGTTATTCAGGTATTCTTATTTATTTTTCATTTCAACTTCATAAAAAATGCAAAGTTTGTTTGAATTTACGTTTGGTAACTCACACATCAAATAAATCCTCATAATAGTTAACCAAATAACTTAAAAACTACCTGTTGACAGTTTACTAAAGGGAGTTATATTTACCTGCAATTAACTTCACTTCAATTATAGAAAAAAGTGAATGTAGTAAATATAATGAAAGCTATAAGGATTTACAATTTTAATTATTTAGGCTATTGTCACTTGCCCAGAGCCGGAAAATTTACCAATTGAACCTGTTGTACAAATACTGGTAAGATATAATGGTTTTAAACACATATTACTTTTGTGAACTGCACAAGTGACACATAAATAGATCAAGTGTAAAGAGAATATACAAGAAAATAGTTTTAACAATTTTTCTTTGATGAAGTAAAAGCTTATGCTTTCATTTAGTATGTAGAACAGCGCTAATGCCAATATTAACACAATATAGTTTTTTTTTACTAAGTTTTAAAAAGGTTTATGAACTTTAAAATAAAACTTATACAAGTTTTAGTTTAATAATAATAGTAATAATAATAATAATAATAATAATAATAATAATAATAATAATAATAATAATAATAATAATAATAATAATAATAATAATAATAATAACAATAATAATAATAATAATGATAACAACAGCAACAACAATGACAATAATAATAATGATAATAATAGAATTGTACATATACTTTATTTGATTAGGGAATAAAAAAACTGCAAGGAGGTCCTGGTGGAAATGAAAGATATCGGTAACTGAATTCATTGATTAGAATACAAAATATAATTTTAATGCGAGTTATAATTATATTATTCTTTACTTTAACATGATTAAACTTTACGTAATATTTTGCTGTAATATTTGTTGTTTTTGCTCTATTTTATTATTTAAGAATTTAAATTTTAGCTTGGTTTTATCAGATGGAGTCCATTATTACACATGTATGTTGTCCTTATGAATTTAATAGTGAAAAAGTTTTTATACATATGCAATATGTCTTAATGAATCCATGTATATATGTATGTATAATCCATACATATAATGAATCCATGTATATATATGCATATAATAGATTATGGTAATATTAGGAACAAGACAAGAAAGAATAACATGTCATACATTAAATTTCTATTCTATCAAAGCTTATATTAACTATTATACATCTGAATGACCTCTGGTATATAACAAAAAAGCTTCAGCAGATTGTTATGATAAATGGCTGGAACAATGATAATTAACTATGCTGTAGTCATAAACACTGTGGATGTAGGATTAGAAAAATAGAAAAGACAGCAGTTAAGGTGAAAGTGGTTTCTTGTATAGATATGGAAATATGAAATGCAACAAACAAATTAAGCTGTGACATTTAATTTGCTTATAATTTCCATAATAGAGAATGTTCCTGGTTGAAAAAGTAAAAGAGATTGCCAAATCAAAGCAATAACTTTTCAAAGTAGTAGCAATAAAAGTAGTTGCATTTGTCCTTTGAAACTTGTAAGGCATATAACTGAACACATGCAATAATTTGATTGGGTTTATGTGTTTGATAACGTTATCTATACTTAGACTGATGCTAAAAAAATGTTAGTTTATATGTTAAATCTTGTTTTTTTTTTTAAAACAATTTTCTGCTTTGAAGCTGCCATGTTGGGTACACAATTAAATGATATGGTACAAGATGATATGGTAGAGGTGAAGTCTGTTATACAAATGGATAGATACACTTGCAATGTTATTCAGAGTACAAGGTAGTTTTATTAAATTTAGCAAATTATTAGCTATTTTATATAAGTCAATATGAATTTATAAGCTAACATAATTTAGATTATGTAGTGCCAGTGAAATTTCATCATTTTTTTTTACAGATTTTATTAATGATTTCTTACTGTTTTCTTTTATATTAGTAAACAGAAACTTGTTTTGATTACCCAAGCAAATACTTGCTTTGGTCATATTTTGTGTAATTAGTAATATTTTATAATGTTGGCATGAAAGCTGGGAACAAGCAGATTTTATATTTGATAATCCTCTCTACCTTATTAGTTGTACTCTGTTATAAACTAAAAATTTGTATTTTTTAGCAGATATTTCATTGTCATTTTTTAACCAGCTTTTTTGAGGTTCTTTGTTTTGTCTTATTGCAGTTAAATGCAAGCTATATACTGAGTGGTACACAGCTTTTAAGACTGCACGAGGAAAATAAATTTCTTTAAATTTATATCATAAAGCAATGTGTTTTGGTTTAGTTTGATCTATATTTTTAAGGGTCAAACCTTCTTTCCTATTTGAAGTGATAAATATATGACATAATAATGTTAATTACTAAATTTTTATTTAAATTTTTGTCTCCTGAAGGTATGGTTCTATGTCTGATTGAAAGGTGTTGAGAAGGTGTAGTAGAGTATAAAAAAGTGCAATGAGTGAAAAGAAACTCTTAGTTTTAATTTTTAGTATATTAAGATATGTGAAAAAAAGAATTTGAACAATTTTTCAATTTTTTTTTTAATTCAATTTTGTTTCATTCATTTTTTAAAAAACTGCTAAAAAAAGAAAGAAAAAAAAAATGAAATTTACTTGTAAAATATGGCCAGTAGCACTGTTTCTTTAAGGTTTAAAGAAAATTGTTATTTAAACCATAAATCTGTTGTTTTAAAATTAGTTAATATACACTTAAAAAATGCTTTTCATTCTAAGTATTGCTCAAGCTGTTACTTTTCACCATTTCTCTGATAATGGACCACATCAAAAGGAACAAAGTCTGTGCAGGGGTTAAAGACAGTCCATAGGAGTGCTTTCAATATTTACATTTTACATATTTAGTTTTGCAATATGTTGCAGAGCATTATCATGTTAAAAACTTATTTAAATGTCCTTGTTGTGTCTTAAGCTGTATTCTGCTTGTTTTTGTTTCAGTGCTAGACTCAATAATGCTCACCACAAGTTTCTTTTAACTGATGACAGGATCAGTTGTGTTTAAATTAAAGTAAAAAAGGAACACTTCCCACCATTTTGCTAATAAAAGATTGCACATTTTTCAATGGATTAGATAACTGTTATTACCAGTATAAGTGACACTAGATGTATTAAAAGCCATTATGGAGTATGCTGAAAAAACACTATTTAAAATATTTAATAAAAAGATCGTATAATTTATGATTGGTTGTTTTCTACCTCCTTCACACTCCTCAGCTGGATTTTAAAAAAGACTTGTTGTTTTAGTAGGTATCTGAATAAAATTTAATGAAATAGAGTTAAAACTACAAAAAAAATATTGTTTCAGGAAAATCATTATCATTCTTGAACTGAAAGTAATACAAAAAGCATCTGAAGTTAGTGGGAAAATTGGAGAACCTGAACAGTTATCAGATTTGTTAAAGGAACAAGAAAATCTAAAGCCCCAACCTGTTAAAAAAGGTGATCATCAGTTGTGGTTTTTTTTTTTTTTTTTTTTTTTGCAGCCATTTGTTTAAAATTTTTATTTTCATTTATTTGAACCTGAGTTCAACCAATATGAACGTTTTTGTTTTTCTGAATGTACAATTCACAGTCCTGATAATGGTAAGGATTGTGAATTGTACATTCAGAAAAACAGCTGAATGTACAATTCTAAGTTCTGATAATGGTCAGCTGTAAATGTACAATTCATAGTCCTGATAATGGTCAGGATTGTGAATTGTACATTCAGAAAAACAGCTGAATGTACAATTCTAAGTTCTGATAATGGTCAGCTGTAAATGTACAATTCACAGTCCTGATAATGGTCAGCTGTAAATGTACAGTTGTCAGTCATGATAGTGGTCAGCTGAAAGTATAACAATTGTCAGTCATGATAATGGTCATCTGCAAAACTCCACATGAAATGTTATTTTTATAGAAAATAACAACTACAACAATAACATCTCAAAGCCTCAGAACATTTCTGTTGGGTTAAAGCCAAATAGTGCAGTTGTTAACAGTAAGTCTAAAGTTTATGTTTGATTCCTGATTGTTTATAACAATTGCTGTAAAATAGTTAAGTTTACTTTAAAGTTTCAAAGTTGTAAATTACTAAAACATGTTTATTGTTTAGAAAATGCTCCTCTTTCAAACAAGACAACCAATCAAAAATCATCTGTGTATTCAGCAGGAGGAGGGTATAAGTTGAATAATATTGAAACCTGTTCATGTTTGATTTTGTAAATACATAAATATCTTGTTGTGTCATGAACATTTCACCATAATTGGGTTTCAAATGTAAAGTTTTTTAAACAATTCTCTTTTTCTTCTTTTTTTTTTTTCTTTTTTTTTTTATTCATGTGTTGTTAAAAAACAATACACGAATAAAAAAAAAAATAAAATAAGATTTAGATTGCTCCCACTAGCCTGACTCTCTAATATCTATTCATTTTTCTTTTCTATCAAACTCCTTTTTCAACCCCACTTTTATTAATTCCATAAACTACTAATACACTTTTCAATATTCTAACTATTCATTATCAATTTTATATATATATATATATATATATATATATATATATATATATATATATATATATATATATATATATATATATATATATAAAAAGAAGTTTATCAAGCTGTTGTAGACAACAGTTTTTTTTAATTTAGGGAAAGCCTGAGGAAAAGTAACTTGACACACTGTATAAATTTAAAAAACCATTGAGTATAATTTTGTTTGCAAAAATGAAATTTCTTTTTTTTTTTAGCAATTTGCTAATTTTTTTCTTTTATATATATAGGAATGCTGTTGATTTAAATTCAAAAGCAATTTTTCCGATCTCATCATTGACACCTTATCAAAACAGGTTCAGGAGATTTTTCTTGTTCTGTTTTTTTTTTGTTTTGTTTTGTTTTGTTCATATTACTATGACTTTAAATAATTTCATGTATGTTATTTTTAGATAATTTCATGTATGCTATGTTTAAATAATTTCATTTATATTATGTTTGATATTTAAATAATTTCCATAGATGGACCATTCGTGCACGTATAACGAATAAGTCTAGTATACGCACATGGAGTAACTCCAGAGGTGATGGGAAACTTTTTAATGTGGATCTTGTTGATGAGTCAGTGAGTATATCTCATGTTATTCTTTCATAAATTACAAAATGAAAAGTTTATTCGAGAAATGATATATAATTTTTTTCAGGGAGAAATACGTGCTACTGGATTCAATGATGTTGTTGATAAATACTACGATTTGTTGGAAGTTGGAAAGGTGAAATTTATGTTATTAGCAATCAGTATTTATCTATATTATCATTCATTTATCCGCAAGCTATTTTGAAACTTTTTTGGTTTGCTGTGTTTTGGTGCATTAATAATAAAGTATTAAAATAAGTTTACTTAAATATTTTTGCTTTGTAGGTATACTACATCACTAAAGGATCATTGAAAACTGCTAATAAGCAATACTCTTCTCTAAAAAATGATTATGAGATGACTCTGAATAATGATTCATTGGTCGAACTTGTATGGAAATTTTTCCTTCTATTTATTTCATACTTAAATTGATGATAAAACTTATAAGTTCATTGATTTTTCTTAAGTTTAATTTTAACTTTTTTTAGTGCAGCGACTCATGTGATTTACCAACTTTGCAATTTAATTTTAAACAAATCAAATCAATTGAAGATGTAAACAAAGATGCGCTTATAGGTGAATTGTTTACTGAGTAATGCATTTTTTGAGACGGCCATACTTAAAGCATATTAGTCTTAAATCTTTTGATTCATTTAAAAAAACAAAATTTCATTCAGTTTTCAAGCAAATTTCATAAAACCTTGTTTATTGCTTGTATTATTATTTTTTTCTTCTTTGTTGTAATAAATGAATTAATTTTTGTAAGTTTTTGAAAATTAGATGTTGTTGGAATAGTCAAGAGTTCTTCAGAAATGCAGCAAATAACTACAAAAGCAACTAATAAACAAGTATGTTTTAAGATATTGAATTTTAAATTTTCTTCATGGTGAAAGTCAAACTAATATGTAAACTCAAAATACATTAACTCAAAAAAACTGTGTGTTTCTTCTACAACATTTTTATGTTGTTATCAGGGCTGTGGAGTCGGTAAGCTGCTGTTCCGACTCCGACTCCTTGCATTTATCATGGACCGACTCCCGACTCTGACTCCTTTATAAGTAACCAATTTGTAACAACAAATTTGCTGTAGTAAAATGTTAACATTGGCTATTTATCACCATGATAAAAATAATTCCAACCACTTAGTGCTTTAAAAAATATTTATTAGAAAACAATTTCTGGACAAACAACTTTTCTGAACTCTTGTTATGCAATAAACTCTTATGTAGTCGCTAATAACATTATGACTTTGTCAAAATCATGTTTGAAATATTGTCAGTTGGACAGAAAGAACTTGTACTTCTTTAAGATCATATTCTTTAAGAATCTTTTCTACTAAGATCTACTAAGAGAAATTTGCTGGTGTGATTAGCTTTGGTGTCTTTTACTGCCAATGTTTTGGTTCAACTACTTCATTTTTAAAAAAAAAAAAAATCAGACATTGAATGCAAAATAGTTCACTCTGTTAAGAAACTGGTCCTTTGAGAGATTTTTTTTGAGAAGTTTATGTGAATTGGTTTAAGTATAGTTTAGAGTTTTTGTTTGTTAAAAGCTTCCTTTTTAGGTTTGGAAGCGAGATATTACTATTGTTGACCAGTCAGGTTCTGCTGTGCAAGCTACAATTTGGGGAAATGAGGTAATAAAATAATTTAAAAGCATTTTTAGTTTGCTTTTTTGATGTAACTTATTTGAATTTTGTTTTGTCTGTAGGCTGAAAAGTTTGAAGAATATGTAGATAAGAATCCAGTTGTTGCAATCAAAGGTGCCAAAGTTTCTGACTTTGGAGGTCGTTCACTCTCAATCTTGAATTCAAGTATATTCCATGTTAATCCTGATATACCTGAAGCTTATGAGTTAAGAGGATGGTTAGTTTATTTATTTTTTATTTTTGCTGGAATAAAATTGTGTTTTGATACTAGTTATGTTTTTAATAAACTAAAAGTAAATATTATGGCTTCGCAATTTTGAAAAAAATTGTTTCACCAACTTTCAAGGTACCATTCTATGAGGGGGATGCCATTCTATGAAGGGGATGCCATTCTATGAAGGGGATGCCATTCTATGAAGGGGATGCCATTCTATGAAGGGGATACCATTCTATGAAGGGGATGCCATTCTATGAAGGGGATACCATTCTATGAAGGGGATGCCATTCTATGAAGGGGATGCCATTCTATGAAGGGGATGCCATTCTAAGCATGGGAATTTCGGCCTTCGAAATCGACGAAATTAAACGAAATTCGTGTTTCAATTTCTGATCGAAATTGAGAACGAAATTTCGATTTTTTGGATTGTTTAATTTCGCGAAAAAATTTCGTATAATTTCGGGTCATTGAAAGTAACGAAATTAAACAAGTTTTAATTTCGAAATTCGTGAATTTGTAATGTTTAAAAATTTCGTCTTTCGAAATTCAATATAAATTTCGATACGAAATTGAAACACGAATTTCGTTTAATTTCGTCGATTTCGAAGGCCGAAATTTCCATGCTTATGCCATTCTATTAAGGGGATACCATTCTATGAAGGGGATACCATGCAAGGTCAGTCTTTGCATAGACTAAGCATCTGTGTTAAATACTTCAATCAGTTATCTGAATATTTTACTATGTTTTATCCAAAATTTTTTAAAAAAAAGGTTTGTTTAAAGCTGTTTTATTGAATTATTTTTGGGTCAACTCAAAAAATTCTGTTTCAGAATTAAACAAGTTTATAATTGATTGTGATTAAACAAATTAAATGAATTTATGCAAAAGTTCAGATTTCTATTTCTATCTATTTCAGATGGAATTAAATTTAAACAAAATCTGTTAGTTTTCACAAATGTATATGAAATTGTAAGTAATTGTTCATAATTATCCAAAATAATGAATCCTTAAGAGAAAGAATTAGAAATACAAAAATATAATGCCTTTTTTAATTGCATTGTTTTCAAAAAAAATGTCATGCTTTGTTTAAAATGTTGCAAAGTAAATGTTATTCATTTTTATTGTAATTAATCCCAAAATAATTAGTTTTTTAATAAGATATATTGAAAAATTGAATTGACTTCAAGCTGGTAAGACTGTTTATGGAGACCTTAAAGTTAAGCATACTGTACTGTACAATATTTTCATAAAATTTTAATATATTATAATTTTAGTGTTTTTTTTTTTGTATAAAAGAGTAAAAGTAAAAAAAAAAAAAATTATTTTTCGTCTGGTATTTTATGGCTAAATTATTTTAGGTTTGATAATGGTGGATTGAATGAACAAACAACTTCAATATCTGGACAAAGAATTGATGGTGGCTTAAACATTTTATTTTTAAATATATTTTGAAAATAGCTAACTTAATTTCTTTTTTCTTTTTGAATTTCACATCCGTTTATACTGATAGGAGTTGGTGGTGGAAAGTTTAAAACTCTTGGTCAAATTAAAGATGAGGGGCTAGGTATGGGAGACAAGGTAAGATTTTGTTTAGGCATTTGCTGCTGAGTTTTATTCTGTATCTTTATAAATACTTTATTTTATTAGTTTCTTTAGTTTGCTTTTGATCTCATTATCTGGTATGTAAAATGTTTTTCTTATGATTTTAGCCTGACTATTTCAATGTTCGTGCATTTGTTGTCTTTTACCGTAAAGAAAACTGCATGTATCAAGTAAGTGAATCTTTCTAATTGCCTATTTGTTTGCTGTAAATGTTGTCGTATTTGTTTGCTGTAAATGTGGTCGTATTTGTTTGCTGTAAATGTGGTCGTATTTGTTTGCTGTAAATGTGGTCGTATTTGTTTGCTGTAAATGTCGTATTTGTTTGCTGTAAATGGTGGTCGTATTCAAAAGTGATCATAATTAATAAATGACCTCTTTTCATATTTTGAAATTTTTTTGAAGGCATGTCCTGGTGCTGAATGTAATAAAAAGGTCATAGAGGATAATGGTCAGTTCAGATGCGAAAAATGTGATCGAACGTATCCAGATTTCAAATACCGAATGGTACTATCAGTGAGTAAAATATGTAATATTTACTGTTGGTTAATAGGATGTTACTTTTTATCTGACAAAGAGTAGCAAATGAAGGAATGGTGCCAAAGTTTCTGGTCAAGTAATTTTTTTTACAAGTACATTTAGCTATAATCCCCAGGTAATATATAAATCATTTGTATACAAATGATTTGTATATTATACCTGAGGATTATAACTACATGTACCTGTATAAAAAGTTACTACGCCTGTATGGGTGGAGAAATGGCTATAAGATTTCGTTATTCGATTTCGCTATTCGATTTTTTTTTAATGTAAAACGTTTCGCAAAGTATAAATAAAAATTTGTGTGAATTACGAATTTGGTGTATTGGTTTAAAATTACGGGACTGATACTTACTTAAGTCACGTAATAGATCAAAAGTGTGAACTAATAAAAATCAATATATAAAGACCGCGATACATCCATGACTCCTGTCTATCTTAAAAAATAGCGTTTTTGAATATTTTATAGACTAAAAGGTTACCTGTTGCATAAAGCTGTAGTTTAATCTTTCACTGTTTTAGTCAAATATTGCAGATTTCTCAGGAAACCAATGGATCACGGCTTTTCAGGAAAGTGCAGAGGCAATGTTGGGTACTTCTGCTGACCAGATTGGTCGTTTAAAAGATACGGTAATTTATCTTTACAAATCATGCATAAACTGTTGCATAATAAATTTTAAATAAATTTTTACCTGGTCAATTCTAATATTAAAGCTTTTTTTTTTTAAGGATGTATCTCAATTTGATATGATATTTAACGAAGCATGTTTCAAACCGTTTGTATTTAAAGTACGTGCAAAAATGGAGACTTATCAGGTATCTTAAAGTCCTTAAGAAAGGTGGTTTATGTTTGATACAATTGCTTTACTCTGTAACTGGTTCGTTTGTTTTTTATTATGTTAGGATGAGCGGAAACTAAAATGCTCTGCTGTGACAGCAGCTCCTGTCAATTTCAAACAAGAATGCAAAAGGCTCATAGACGAAATAAAAATGCTCGAAGCCTTATAACGGATCATGAACTTCGTGTGAGACTAAAGACCTATGAACTTTGTGCGGAAGGGAGGAAAAAAAAAAGGGGGGGGGGTTGCAAAATAATTTTTTAAAAGAAAAAACATGTAAAGAAACATGTTTAAAGCCTAAAATAGCTTCTTGAAACATACCACTTGTTTTATTACTCGTTTAACTGGCAGTTTTATGACATTTAATTTTTGTATGTTTCATTTTTTAATCTTTAATTAATTTTTTTTTTTTTTGTGATGTTCATGAACGAGCAAAGTCACTGACCCATCACAATTCCGAGAAAAAGAGGCGAAGAAGCCCTAAAACATGCGTTATCTTAAAGAGAAAACGTTGGTCTCATAAAGCAACTCATAATGTTCAAGAAAAAAACTTGATATGGGACTGACGTCGTCTTACAAACTCTGGAACTTTTTTTTTTTATTTCTGGTAATATCAATCATAAAAGAATAATAAAGACTTTTGCTTAATATAGTTTTAATATATATATATATAATCCCGGTGTAGCAGCCTATAATGTTTTCCTGGAAGTAATTATTACCTGAGTAAATTATTTATCGAGATAAAAGATACTCCCCTAGTTCTTTTTATAACTATGTACTCCTTCATGTGAAAAACATTTGAGAATGTCAGAATTTTTACCTTGGATGATAACTGCCATTAGGCATGAAACGTGATAATTAGTTACTTATTGTCATCTTTCTTTTCTTCTTTTTCTTATTTCTGATAATATTAATCATAATCTACCACAGTAATTGTGCGCCTCCAGTCTAAACAAGGCTTTCTAAAGGTTTGCTGAACATTGATTTCCAGTTTTTACTAAATTAGTTAGAACTAAATAGTCTCTCCATTAATTTACCAACTAACAAAGCATTTCTTAGTAAAAATATCTTCCTTTATCTAGAAAAACAGCATTTTCCTATTTCAAACTTTTATTTTTTTCAAAAAAATTTATAAGCATGCAGATTTTTCCACAAATTGTCATCGCATTTTTTAATAGAAAATAATGTTAAACAAAATAATACGATAGTTTTGCAACTTAAATCTTGAAGACGATCTTTTAGTAAAATTTTAAGAGAAGTCATTATAATTATAAAAAGAAGCAAATGTTTAACATTAAAGACTACTGCAGTCTTTAAACACAAAATTCCATTTTTCTCAAAAGTAGAAAAAGTGGACAACTCATAGTTGTCCACTTTTTTCATTTTTAGAAAAAATCCCATTTTTCAAAATGGGGTTTTGTGTCTGAAGATTGTAGGAGTCTTTAACGTTAAACATTTTTACACACCTCAATATTGCTTGACAATGGCGGTTTTCTGCTCGTATATTCGCAGAAGTAATACGCAGACATCAGTACACGATGAAAAGGAAAGCAAATTTTGCAAAATTAGAGGTCTTTAGTTTTTCCTGTGTAGCCTTCATATGTTTTGCTTTGATAGCAATGTTTTGTTTATACCATATCTTTGTTTAGCAAACAAGTTTGAAAAAAAGTGGAATTTTTCTAGATTCATAGGAGCTATAGATGGGAACCATATAGTTATACAAGCACCTTCAAGATCGGAAAATTTTTATAGCTGTATGCAATGCAAATTATAAACTAATCCAGAAGCTGAAAACCATGCAAGCAATAGATTTCTTTGACGCTTAAAAAATACTATTTTGATTCCTGTTTTTTAAAATACTCAAAGTGTGACAGAACAACAAAAAAAAACACAAGATAGTTTAAAAATGAAAGAACCCAAACAAGCATCATGGAAGTCATGGAAGTGTTCTTACTTCTTAATGTTTAACCAAAGTATTTTTTATTTTTTTATTTATCCTTTTATCTCAATAAAACAGAAAAAGCAAAAAAAAAGTAAGCACACTTATAATTCAATTAAGGATTAAGTTTTATTGTTGATTTTTTGATGCACTCGAACTTAAAACATATAAAAGCAATAAAATAATTGAAAGAAATTTCGATAGTGAAAGATAAAATTTGACATCATTTTTTATTTCTTCAGTATTTAGTTAATAAATAAATAATAGTTTTGATATAATTTTCTTGCACACCATTTCACTCAATTTCAAAACGATGAGCAAATATATTGACACATCTGATATAAAATATTTTTTACATTTATATATCAAAGATTTTTATTGTATTTATATTTGTTCAGTAATAAAGCTGTGTTACGAAAAATAATATAAAAAAAGAATTAATAATATACCAAGTTCAAGTTTTTTGCACCTTTTTCGCGATGAAGGTTATTATCTTTTTTGCGTGTCTTGTACTAACTTATTGTAAGGAAGTTCAAGGTGAGTTATGTATTTATACTTTATGTTTTAAAAGTAAATACACACACACACAAATGCACACACACAAATATATATATATATATATATATATATATATATATATATATATATATATATATATATATATATATATATATATATATACACATACACACACAAATATATATAAGTCCCCTTTTCTTCTAAAATCCTAACCACCAGTTTTTCAATCTAAATTACCCGTGATAATGTATTAGATTATGGTCCAATAAATGCTGGGCAATTCTTTACATTTATGTTATTTTTAATGAAGTATTCTTTAGTTCCTGAAGCTGTGTATTTATGATCGTTGTCTTGTTGGAATATAAAAAGTCGCTATTTTCAATCAAACGATTTCAAATTGTCCATCAAAATACCGATGCAAACATTAGTTTTTGATGTAGAACCGATAATGGTTAGTTATCCTACTCTCGCCAAATCATTACACCCATATTACATAACCACCGCTAGAATTTACGTTTTTTTTTTTACAATTTATTAAGCTTTCTCCAGATCTTTTTTTGGGGTTCATCAGAAGACTTTAAATAGTATCTTATTCATGACTCCACAAAAATCTTTCTTTTTACATGTTTTTTGTCAAATACAATTTACTTACTTAACTTCTCTACTATGAAATACTTCATTTCTAATTCTGTTTTGGATTGTTTGGGTAGTGACTTTCTTGACTTTCCTGCTAACTTCAGGTAGCTTCCACCCTGTTTCTATGGACCCAGATAATAATGTTTCTCCCGATAGCTTCAGGTGACTTTCTTTTTCAGCCCCTTCAAAAATTATCAGCCGCTGTCCAATTTTGTTTTTTGATTACTTTACCTAACGTGTTGTAAGGACTTTTCTTTTTAACTTGTCTTCACTAAACCCATAGCTAAAATTTGTCAAGCGTTAGTCCAGTGCTTCTTTAATCCACTCAATTGTTATAAAATAATCTATACACATAAAAAACTGAAAAGTATATTTTTGATTAAGGTTCTGAGAGCTTTTATTCATCTGGTAGAAATTAATCAAATTTTGTGAAAAATTTAATTCCAAAATTCTTTGCGTTTTTTCTTTCTTTTTTTTTTCTCTGTTTATAAAATAATTTATCGTCGAAAAATTTTCAGAATTAAATAAATTAGGGGTGCCGCGTGCTAAATTCCATAAACAACTGTTGTGTAAAAACAATCGTTTTAAAAACTGCTGCACTAAAATATCATTTTCTTCTGAAATGCTATTTTTTTCTGAAATGCTAACTCTGATGCTTTGGAAAACATTCGATCATTGTCTGTTGTAAGTCAATCGTGTAGGAGTGATAACAACTTGTTATTCATTTATATTGGAGCTTGATCTTTCTAATCAAGTAAGATGTATGAAATGGAAAAGATTCAACTCATTAATTTTTTATAAACTTGTGATTGAAAATCAATGTTTATAAATACTTACATAGCCTAAATCTGGTTTGTGTAATTTATTAGTAGTAAATTTTGTTTGCAAACAATCGTCTACATTTTTAACTTTCATAAAATTAAAATCTAAGTTTAACAATAAATATGAATTTTCTTTATTGCTCATTCAGACTGGCAGTGTCAAATTTCAAATCGGGTTTTAAGAATTTTTTAAAAAACGTTTTATTTGCAGTATATATTTTTTTGTATATATTTTGGTCTCAAAGCGTTTTCTTTTTTAAAGTTTCTACATTTTTTGATACCCCTGAAATAATAACTCGAATTTATAGTAAATAACTTTTCCCGTTTTAGATTTCAATAAAAATCTTGATGAAAATGAACAAAATAGCCCAGTAAAAGAGGTAAGCAATTAAATAACTATTATTCATCAAGAAACAAGTTCCTTTTTTATATTTTAAGCTTTTAAAAGTGTTCCTTAAATATTTCAAAGATGTTACGTTAAATGATGAGTCAACATAAAAGGACGAGTCAAATAGTCAGCTTAAGATAATAATAGCATATATACTTTAAAAGTAACTAAATCGAAAATGGAGTATCCTAAAAAGGTACTAAAAATATTAGTGAGGTATCTGCTTAAACAACATAATTAGCAGACTTTTCTTTAAAAAATAAAATGTAACGAAAACCTTGTTTCCATAGTGACTTTATCATCAACCTTATTTAGGTTTTGTTGCTGATAGCTGCATCAAAATAAAAAAAATGTAACAATAAAATGTAACAATAAAAAGTAACAATAAAATGTAACAATAGTATGCATAGAGCGACGGAATGTAACATTTTAGCAAACAACTTTTAAGTTTTTTTTAAAAAGAATGTGAAAAAAAATGTTATTACAAACACAAACGTTTTTTGGAATCTTTTACTACCAAAACTTTTACTAACATCTTTAATATAAAAAACACTTACTATAACTTTTTACTAAAAAACTTTTACTATAAATGTGCGTATAAATGTGCGTATAAAAGGTTGCAAACCTTTTATTAATTATATCTAAGCAAATATGAGATGCCTAAAAAAACACAAGTGATTTAGTAGAAAAATTAAAATTTTCAATCAATTAATAATAGTTTTTATACAATACATTTTTGTAGGAACAGAGTTAAAAAAGAGACATTTTATTAAAGCATAATAATTGAGATAATTACATCTTACAAAGTTAAACATTTTTCTGTAACAGTCCAAAAAATATGAAACAAATGACACCCTAAAACCAACACTTCCAGTTATGTAAACTACAAGTATAAGCAACATATTCCCAATATTTTACAAATTCTTAATGGTGTTCATGCGAAATTACTCTTTTTGCTTTTAGTGCTTGAACGAATTCAGAAACTGCAGTTCTGCGAAAAGTCACAAAGAAAGAGCTCAATGTTTGACGGCTTTTAGAAAGTGCGTTGGTGGACCATGCACAAGTCAAGTAAGTAATCTAGGCCGGGCTAAGTTTAAAAAGAACTAGGTGCTTAAGATTTCCAGTGTGACTAACTGGTCAGAAAAGGGACGTAACTATTGGTAAACAATCGTGGTCACACTTTGTTTGTCACCACTATTTGATCTGTTTCAATGAGTTAGTTTTTCAGTGAGTTTTTTTTTTAATGTTTTTTATTGTGTGCGTTTGCTCGATTTAGTGCCGAGCTGATTACAAACAGTGTGCAGAATCTGCAGGAAAATCTGTCCACAAGAGGCTTCAGTGTGGAAGGTCCTTCTTGGGTTGCGTTCGCAACTGCTCTAAATCAGGTAAATTCTTTCGGTGAAATGTTGAACTGTTTCCTTATGGCTTAAAATGAACGCTCTGTTCTCGCCATACGAGTTTGTTGTAGAAAAAGTTTTCATGAGAAACTGTTGCAATTTCAGATGATGATTCGGATGAGCAGCAGTCGGACAATGTCCCAGAAGACGACGAAGATTCAGCATACAGTGTCAAGCAGGTGATTTATTCATGCCGTAGCATTGTTATGAGAAAGTAAAGATCACTGATGCATTTAAGTTGAACGCTCCCGTTCAGCTGCTGAGTGTGTTGTGATGTTTTAGAAGGTGTTAATGGTGTCATCGTAAAGTTGTTCCTTTTGCTTTTAGTGCTTGAACGAATTCAGAAACTGCAGTTCTGCGAAAAGTCACAAAGAAAGAGCTCAATGTTTGACGGCTTTTAGAAAGTGCGTTGGTGGACCATGCACAAGTCAAGTAAGTAATCTAGGCCGGGCTAAGTTTAAAAAGAACTAGGTGCTTAAGATTTCCAGTGTGACTAACTGGTCAGAAAAGGGACGTAACTATTGGTAAACAATCGTGGTCACACTTTGTTTGTCACCACTATTTGATCTGTTTCAATGAGTTAGTTTTTCAGTGAGTTTTTTTTTTAATGTTTTTTATTGTGTGCGTTTGCTCGATTTAGTGCCGAGCTGATTACAAACAGTGTGCAGAATCTGCAGGAAAATCTGTCCACAAGAGGCTTCAGTGTGGAAGGTCCTTCTTGGGTTGCGTTCGCAACTGCTCTAAATCAGGTAAATTCTTTCGGTGAAATGTTGAACTGTTTCCTTATGGCTTAAAATGAACGCTCTGTTCTCGCCATACGAGTTTGTTGTAGAAAAAGTTTTCATGAGAAACTGTTGCAATTTCAGATGATGATTCGGATGAGCAGCAGTCGGACAATGTCCCAGAAGACGACGAAGATTCAGCATACAGTGTCAAGCAGGTGATTTATTCATGCCGTAGCATTGTTATGAGAAAGTAAAGATCACTGATGCATTTAAGTTGAACGCTCCCGTTCAGCTGCTGAGTGTGTTGTGATGTTTTAGAAGGTGTTAATGGTGTCATCGTAAAGTTGTTCCTTTTGCTTTTAGTGCTTGAACGAATTCAGAAACTGCAGTTCTGCGAAAAGTCACAAAGAAAGAGCTCAATGTTTGACGGCTTTTAGAAAGTGCGTTGGTGGACCATGCACAAGTCAAGTAAGTAATCTAGGCCGGGCTAAGTTTAAAAAGAACTAGGTGCTTAAGATTTCCAGTGTGACTAACTGGTCAGAAAAGGGACGTAACTATTGGTAAACAATCGTGGTCACACTTTGTTTGTCACCACTATTTGATCTGTTTCAATGAGTTAGTTTTTCAGTGAGTTTTTTTTTTAATGTTTTTTATTGTGTGCGTTTGCTCGATTTAGTGCCGAGCTGATTACAAACAGTGTGCAGAATCTGCAGGAAAATCTGTCCACAAGAGGCTTCAGTGTGGAAGGTCCTTCTTGGGTTGCGTTCGCAACTGCTCTAAATCAGGTAAATTCTTTCGGTGAAATGTTGAACTGTTTCCTTATGGCTTAAAATGAACGCTCTGTTCTCGCCATACGAGTTTGTTGTAGAAAAAGTTTTCATGAGAAACTGTTGCAATTTCAGATGATGATTCGGATGAGCAGCAGTCGGACAATGTCCCAGAAGACGACGAAGATTCAGCATACAGTGTCAAGCAGGTGATTTATTCATGCCGTAGCATTGTTATGAGAAAGTAAAGATCACTGATGCATTTAAGTTGAACGCTCCCGTTCAGCTGCTGAGTGTGTTGTGATGTTTTAGAAGGTGTTAATGGTGTCATCGTAAAGTTGTTCCTTTTGCTTTTAGTGCTTGAACGAATTCAGAAACTGCAGTTCTGCGAAAAGTCACAAAGAAAGAGCTCAATGTTTGACGGCTTTTAGAAAGTGCGTTGGTGGACCATGCACAAGTCAAGTAAGTAATCTAGGCCGGGCTAAGTTTAAAAAGAACTAGGTGCTTAAGATTTCCAGTGTGACTAACTGGTCAGAAAAGGGACGTAACTATTGGTAAACAATCGTGGTCACACTTTGTTTGTCACCACTATTTGATCTGTTTCAATGAGTTAGTTTTTCAGTGAGTTTTTTTTTTAATGTTTTTTATTGTGTGCGTTTGCTCGATTTAGTGCCGAGCTGATTACAAACAGTGTGCAGAATCTGCAGGAAAATCTGTCCACAAGAGGCTTCAGTGTGGAAGGTCCTTCTTGGGTTGCGTTCGCAACTGCTCTAAATCAGGTAAATTCTTTCGGTGAAATGTTGAACTGTTTCCTTATGGCTTAAAATGAACGCTCTGTTCTCGCCATACGAGTTTGTTGTAGAAAAAGTTTTCATGAGAAACTGTTGCAATTTCAGATGATGATTCGGATGAGCAGCAGTCGGACAATGTCCCAGAAGACGACGAAGATTCAGCATACAGTGTCAAGCAGGTGATTTATTCATGCCGTAGCATTGTTATGAGAAAGTAAAGATCACTGATGCATTTAAGTTGAACGCTCCCGTTCAGCTGCTGAGTGTGTTGTGATGTTTTAGAAGGTGTTAATGGTGTCATCGTAAAGTTGTTCCTTTTGCTTTTAGTGCTTGAACGAATTCAGAAACTGCAGTTCTGCGAAAAGTCACAAAGAAAGAGCTCAATGTTTGACGGCTTTTAGAAAGTGCGTTGGTGGACCATGCACAAGTCAAGTAAGTAATCTAGGCCGGGCTAAGTTTAAAAAGAACTAGGTGCTTAAGATTTCCAGTGTGACTAACTGGTCAGAAAAGGGACGTAACTATTGGTAAACAATCGTGGTCACACTTTGTTTGTCACCACTATTTGATCTGTTTCAATGAGTTAGTTTTTCAGTGAGTTTTTTTTTTAATGTTTTTTATTGTGTGCGTTTGCTCGATTTAGTGCCGAGCTGATTACAAACAGTGTGCAGAATCTGCAGGAAAATCTGTCCACAAGAGGCTTCAGTGTGGAAGGTCCTTCTTGGGTTGCGTTCGCAACTGCTCTAAATCAGGTAAATTCTTTCGGTGAAATGTTGAACTGTTTCCTTATGGCTTAAAATGAACGCTCTGTTCTCGCCATACGAGTTTGTTGTAGAAAAAGTTTTCATGAGAAACTGTTGCAATTTCAGATGATGATTCGGATGAGCAGCAGTCGGACAATGTCCCAGAAGACGACGAAGATTCAGCATACAGTGTCAAGCAGGTGATTTATTCATGCCGTAGCATTGTTATGAGAAAGTAAAGATCACTGATGCATTTAAGTTGAACGCTCCCGTTCAGCTGCTGAGTGTGTTGTGATGTTTTAGAAGGTGTTAATGGTGTCATCGTAAAGTTGTTCCTTTTGCTTTTAGTGCTTGAACGAATTCAGAAACTGCAGTTCTGCGAAAAGTCACAAAGAAAGAGCTCAATGTTTGACGGCTTTTAGAAAGTGCGTTGGTGGACCATGCACAAGTCAAGTAAGTAATCTAGGCCGGGCTAAGTTTAAAAAGAACTAGGTGCTTAAGATTTCCAGTGTGACTAACTGGTCAGAAAAGGGACGTAACTATTGGTAAACAATCGTGGTCACACTTTGTTTGTCACCACTATTTGATCTGTTTCAATGAGTTAGTTTTTCAGTGAGTTTTTTTTTTAATGTTTTTTATTGTGTGCGTTTGCTCGATTTAGTGCCGAGCTGATTACAAACAGTGTGCAGAATCTGCAGGAAAATCTGTCCACAAGAGGCTTCAGTGTGGAAGGTCCTTCTTGGGTTGCGTTCGCAACTGCTCTAAATCAGGTAAATTCTTTCGGTGAAATGTTGAACTGTTTCCTTATGGCTTAAAATGAACGCTCTGTTCTCGCCATACGAGTTTGTTGTAGAAAAAGTTTTCATGAGAAACTGTTGCAATTTCAGATGATGATTCGGATGAGCAGCAGTCGGACAATGTCCCAGAAGACGACGAAGATTCAGCATACAGTGTCAAGCAGGTGATTTATTCATGCCGTAGCATTGTTATGAGAAAGTAAAGATCACTGATGCATTTAAGTTGAACGCTCCCGTTCAGCTGCTGAGTGTGTTGTGATGTTTTAGAAGGTGTTAATGGTGTCATCGTAAAGTTGTTCCTTTTGCTTTTAGTGCTTGAACGAATTCAGAAACTGCAGTTCTGCGAAAAGTCACAAAGAAAGAGCTCAATGTTTGACGGCTTTTAGAAAGTGCGTTGGTGGACCATGCACAAGTCAAGTAAGTAATCTAGGCCGGGCTAAGTTTAAAAAGAACTAGGTGCTTAAGATTTCCAGTGTGACTAACTGGTCAGAAAAGGGACGTAACTATTGGTAAACAATCGTGGTCACACTTTGTTTGTCACCACTATTTGATCTGTTTCAATGAGTTAGTTTTTCAGTGAGTTTTTTTTTTAATGTTTTTTATTGTGTGCGTTTGCTCGATTTAGTGCCGAGCTGATTACAAACAGTGTGCAGAATCTGCAGGAAAATCTGTCCACAAGAGGCTTCAGTGTGGAAGGTCCTTCTTGGGTTGCGTTCGCAACTGCTCTAAATCAGGTAAATTCTTTCGGTGAAATGTTGAACTGTTTCCTTATGGCTTAAAATGAACGCTCTGTTCTCGCCATACGAGTTTGTTGTAGAAAAAGTTTTCATGAGAAACTGTTGCAATTTCAGATGATGATTCGGATGAGCAGCAGTCGGACAATGTCCCAGAAGACGACGAAGATTCAGCATACAGTGTCAAGCAGGTGATTTATTCATGCCGTAGCATTGTTATGAGAAAGTAAAGATCACTGATGCATTTAAGTTGAACGCTCCCGTTCAGCTGCTGAGTGTGTTGTGATGTTTTAGAAGGTGTTAATGGTGTCATCGTAAAGTTGTTCCTTTTGCTTTTAGTGCTTGAACGAATTCAGAAACTGCAGTTCTGCGAAAAGTCACAAAGAAAGAGCTCAATGTTTGACGGCTTTTAGAAAGTGCGTTGGTGGACCATGCACAAGTCAAGTAAGTAATCTAGGCCGGGCTAAGTTTAAAAAGAACTAGGTGCTTAAGATTTCCAGTGTGACTAACTGGTCAGAAAAGGGACGTAACTATTGGTAAACAATCGTGGTCACACTTTGTTTGTCACCACTATTTGATCTGTTTCAATGAGTTAGTTTTTCAGTGAGTTTTTTTTTTAATGTTTTTTATTGTGTGCGTTTGCTCGATTTAGTGCCGAGCTGATTACAAACAGTGTGCAGAATCTGCAGGAAAATCTGTCCACAAGAGGCTTCAGTGTGGAAGGTCCTTCTTGGGTTGCGTTCGCAACTGCTCTAAATCAGGTAAATTCTTTCGGTGAAATGTTGAACTGTTTCCTTATGGCTTAAAATGAACGCTCTGTTCTCGCCATACGAGTTTGTTGTAGAAAAAGTTTTCATGAGAAACTGTTGCAATTTCAGATGATGATTCGGATGAGCAGCAGTCGGACATTGTCCCAGAAGAGTTTTTGCGACAAGTTATGGTATAAAGAGGGTTATTTACTTGATAAAGTACAAAATGTGGGTTGAGGTATTTCCTTTTATTAAATGTTGAATTATTTTATTTTAGTTGTTGTTTGTTTGATCTTATATCATGATCTTATATAATTTTTGGAGAAATTGTTGCCTTTTTTTCATGGTTTTTATTTTGTTCAATAATTCGTTTTACCATTTTTATAATTTAGTTTTGACTGGAATTGCTACGAGTACTTGAATATTGACATTTCAGCGGTATTTTTGATTCTTAAAAGATTCTTTTTTTTTCGACATGTTACTCGAAATGATTAAAAAAATTAACGAATGGATTAAATTAATGTGTTTTTTCTCTCTTTTATAATTCTCTTATATTTTAATTTTCCTCGAACATGAGAGATTTAATTATTACTCACTACAGCTAGGGATTGCAATCCCGATAGCGATAGTAATATTCCGAAATCCCGCGGGATCCCGCATTAATTTAGCGCATGCGAGATCCCGCAAAAACTACTGCGGGATCCGCGGGATTTGCGGGATTTTGAAACTGGCTTTTAAACAAAAAAAGTCAATTCTTTTCAACTAAAAAGACAAAAAAGATATTTTCACAGAGTGGTTTTTTGATCGATGGTAGTTAAATTCTCAGATTGATCTGAGAATTTAATTACCTACCATCGATCAAATTAATCTGAGAATTTAACTACCATCGATCTTATAGTATTAGGTGAAGTAGGGATGGGATTTTTTAGTGATGTGAATTTTTGCATTATATCGGCTTTTACAGAATTCTGTAAAAGCCGATATAATGCAAAAATTCACATCACTAAAAAAGCAAAATCAAAAGTTTTCAAACGTTTGACTTTGAATTGGTTAGCAATTACAAAGATTTCATGAAAAAAGTGAGAAATGTTGTTAAACTCTCCTGTCAAAAATGATACATTTTTACAGAAGTATATCCTACAAGAACACGGGAAAAAGCTTCAGTTGATTCTTGATTGTAAAACTAGGTGGGACAGTATGTTCAATATGTTAGAAAGATTTCATAGACTAAAAGTGTGTATTGAAAAAGCCTTAATTGATGTTGGGTTAGAAATTCGTTCCACCCAAGAAGAGTGGTCCCAAATCAATGACTTAATTATTTGCCAGGCACCACTAAAACTTGTTTCGAACTTTTATGCAGGAGAGAATCGAACCTTGTCACTCCGGAAAAAGGGCAGAAAATGTAAAGGTGATACCAAATTTAAATTCTTAAGACTTTGGTAAATTATTGAAGCAGGAAATGTCTGCCTATGAAAGTAACGGAGTAAGAGGCAAGTTTCTAGATATAGCGCATAGTTACTTGATGACCATACCACCAACAAGCGTAGAGGCCGAGCGAGCTTTTTTCAGGTGCTAGTTATATATGCAGTTCTTTGAGGAGTAGATTAAGTGATGATACTGAGTAGATTAAGTGATGATACTAGGGTCTGTTTTATAAGAGCGCATTTCTTACAATGATTTTCTCATTTTGATATTTTTAAAAATAAATAAAGGTAATAGACGTTCTACGTAAAGCTAAAAGATGTTCTATGTACTTTGGGTTATCTTTTTGTTCATTAAATTTTAAGAATTATATTGATTTACAAATGAATTGTATTTTTTGGCTTTATTTACTTTATGTTATCAATTTAATAAGTTGAGTATATTTGTTCTGAAATACTTGAAAGAAAAATACAATTGTCATTTTGCCTTTTGTAATGTGCATACGACAGAAATTAAAAAATTTCGCGCGAATCCCGCGGGATTGAAAAGTGTACGGGATTGCAATCCCTAACTACAGCAGAAGAATCAAACTTTTTCCTCTCACATTGTCTTATTTCAACCTCTCTGCAGAAATTAAATATTCTATATGATTAAAAAATCTTTAACATGGCAATAAGAGGCTAACTATCAAACACCGGTGTTTTATTTTCAGTCTAGTGAATTCATTCGAATTTAAGTTACAAGATTCCATAAAAGAAACTGCGATACCTTGCCTAACTTATGCTGTTTTGCCTTAACCTGTCAAGAGATAACGCAGAATTTCTATTTGATTAAAACCATTAAACATATCTTTACAAGTTTTAAAATAACAAACTTTTGGATGAATATAAACTTCTCACATCATAAAAACTGCTATTTTAAACACATAAAGAGTTCTTTTGTAACCACCTTCATCAAATTAGATTTATCTCAAAAGACTGATATTGAAGTTGGTACTTAAGGTCCTTTTTATTTGTTAAAAGCTGAAAAACCGAACATCGATACTTAGAAAATACGCTAAAAAATAAGTCAACTGAGTTGGTAAAAATAATCAAGACGTTAAAAGGAATTGCTTATTAATAAATATAACCTGAAAGCAAGAAAATAAAGTGATAAAATTTTTTGAATTAATTCAGGAAATTTTATTTTTTAAACTTAAAAGAAAAAATGTTATGAAGATCTTCAAAGAAAACCTTTATTTGCTTGATATTTACTAGAAGTCATTGGAATAATTTTACAACTTTGATCATTTCTTTATGAAACGAGAATAAAAAATTAATAGAATGATAGAATTGATAGAAATGTAAAATGAAAATTTTTGTTATGAAAGTAAAAGGTTAATCATGATGTTTTATTGGATGAAATGAAAACGAATACTTATTAAAAAAAAACATCCTGCTTGATGACAGAAATCGAAATTAAAGCTGTCAACACGAAAATTACTGAGTACCAAGAGAAAGTCAACTAAAAGTTCAACTAATCGTTGAAAGTTTTCTATTTCGTTGTTATTGGGAAGCAGAACGCTTTTAGGTACGATAGTATTTGACTTTCTTAATCATGGTTGCGAATACGAGCGGATTTGTTAGGACGATCGACAGTTGCTTTTCATCTCAAGCTAAGAGTTAATATCAAATCACGACAGGTTATAAGAAAACGCGTAATTTGTCATTAAACCAACAATTGTATACTTCTCACTTGTATTTTTAAAAGTTCAATTCGCATTTGTTTTGCTATTAAAACTTAGAAATAATCCAAATAATATTACTTATATTTTACAACAACAACAACAAAAAAGCATTTAAACATGCTTAAAAAAAAAAGTAAGAAATGATTATGACTTAAACACTTTTTTTTTCTTTCTTTGATGCTCTAGAACAAGCTTTCAACATCATCACGGTTCGCTTAATACTCTCAAAGGATATCAATTCTTAAATGATTCTAAAAAACTAGATATGCTCACTGCATTGGGGAGTTAGGTATAGGCTGCAACACACGAGCTTCCATCGATCTTATTAATGGAACTAAAATAAAAAAAATTCATCAAAATAAAATTAAAATTCAAACAAGATATGGAATGCCTAATTTGAAGGTGGACTTACTTGTTCCTGCAACAAGATCGTCCCATCCAGGTGCCTCCCACATATTTTCTCTCTGTTTTTTTCGTTGCTCTAAGTCATGATATGCTAAAGTAAAAAATAAAAATAAAAATTTAAATATTTGTCTTCATCAAAAAATTACTTTTTAAAAGGAATACCTAAAAAACAACTACTTAAATCTAACCCCACATGTGATGAACTTCATAAAGCTCTCCAACTTGAGAAAAGAAGCCTCCAACAGCATCTTTTCTTCGAATTTGAATTGCTGACCCCCTATAATTTAAAATTTAAAAAAATTGGCTAATTCCAGCTTACAAAACAATATTATTTAGCATTCAAAGAATCTACCTGAAGAACAAAATGTTTTCAAAAATTTGAAAACAAAACTTCAGAAAACAAAACTTTACCACTTGTTTCCCCATTCAATCAAAGTGCCAGGCTAAAGTATTAAAAAGTATACTAAAAAATGCATTAAAAAAAATCAATAAAAAAAAGTATTAGTTTAAAAATGGATAAAATAAAAAAAAAGGCTATACTAATGAATAAAGTTTCACACAAACCATATTTGAAAATCTACACCTTAAGCCTGTAACTTCTTAGTTCATAAATGTGAGAGGGTCCGCGAGGCTGAGGACTTCCCCAGAAACTAAACTCTTGAAGTAGCTGGTTTTTTCTATTTTTTAACCAATGACCTCTCACTCTTTCATATTCTTGATATTCCTTTAAAAGACAATCTACTCAACTCATAACTTTTTAATTGGAAAACATGAAAGGTGAGAAAAAAACTTTTTTTCAAAAAAGAAATACTGAGCTTCTGATCTTCTTCACAACAAAGGCACTAACCCATCTTTAAGACAAAAATTATTGTTAAAAACATTTTTAAAAAATTAAAATTATAAGCAACAAGCATGTTTTACCTTATTATTATTAATATATCTAATGCTTTTCATGGCCCCATCATAACCATCTTGATAAGACCAAATATGGACTAAAAACAATTTTAAAAAGAAATATCTCAAACTTGATTATAAACACCATTAATAATAATTTTACTAACTTTCACTCTAAATATTAGATAAGTTTCACTCTAAATATTAGAAAACTTGTCAAAAGATATTACCTGCTTGATCCAAGTCCCCATATAATGTCATCCAACTTCCTACCAATGTTCCAGGAAACGAATCATCATTTGATAATTTTGAGCTCATCAAAGCCCTGAAAGAAAAAAAACATGCCGCATAAATCAAAACATAAAATCTTTTAGAATGAATCAAAAACGCTCCATAAGAACACAGTGAAAGTAAAAATCTGTGGGAAATTCACCTTGACTTATACATCAGTTATAAAACATTAATTTCAGTTAAAAAAATTAATTTCAGTTTAAAAAATTAATTTCAGTTAAAAAGAGAAATTGAACTTAAATTTGACTTATACACTGGTATACATGGTAATAATTCATGTTCAAAAATTAGATTTATATGAAAACTCAACTATTTTGCTATCTTATTGGCATGGATTGTGGTCAAGTTATCTTAACCATAGTGTTTGAATTTTCATAACTTTTATTTCTCGCATGCAACACTATGATTTTAAGAAAAACTTAAAGTACTCTGGAAATTTTTTGTTTATTATCTTTAGAAATTAAACCAATCAGTTTCAATGTTAGACTGAAAGATCTTATAAGTTGGGTAGGAAAAACTTGCATGTTGTATGAGATTGTATTTAAGACAGCAATACCATTTTCCAGTGTTTTTTTTATTCTTTGAAAATTGAAATTTGGTATTAAAATGGCAGACAGCATGACTAATAATCATATTTTTTTAATTAAATAACATTCTGTGTAAATTAGTTATAAAAAGAAGTTGTAAAAAAAATTATTTACGTTTCTTGTAAATACTCCCTTTTAAACTCTGGCTTCACGCTTTCAACTAAAAAAAGTAGAATTATAAAAAGAATATCAATTGTATTCTTTTTAAACATAAATAATATCTAAGTAATAAGTATATTTAAAAAAATCTGTATCTATCTATATATTAAAAAGTTATAAGATGCTTACTTAAAATATTCTTTTTGCCAAAAACATCAATAACTAGGGGTTGCTCATATTATCTGAAGTTATTGTCAACTTTCAATACAAGGAAGAGGTACAAAGAGGTATTGTTAACTTTTTTAAAGTGAATTTTCTCTAGTTGGCCTATTATTGTATGTTTTCACAATTTTCACAAGAAATATTCAAATTGTTGTTTATTGAGAGATTTAGAGTTTTGTTTGTCTTATCTGGCAGCAATTTCCAGTAATTTGATACAACCTACAGTATTATTTCTGTTGCTCATCATTAGCAAGTATTTTTTTGTACTTTTCTGTTATTTTAACACTTATCTCAGCTATCTAGTTAACAGCTATTTTACTAGTTATATTATTTGCAATCCAGAAACTTTCTTCCATTGGCCAAACTTTAACATGTTTATTCAGAAATGATGAAATTCTTAGTATGTTGAAAATTATGTTTGATGTTACAAAATCTGCAACCTTTTTTTCTAAAATAGAATTATTTCAATATGTTTTTTTTTAATGGTTCTGAATCTAATGGTATTGTTTCTAAACCTATTGTTAGGAATTTATCATCTTTCTTTACACTTCATGACAAATCTCATTATTAAAGATATAGTAAGTAGTACTTCTGATAGCTACCAATAAAAGTTTTAAATTTCAGTAAAGCTAAATTTTTAACTTAGTGGCTTTGTATTTCTCAAGGTTCTATGTAAGATAAAGATGATTCTTAGGTATACATACTGCAATAGGAACTGAAGAGGAATATTTGTTGCAAATTGTTATAAAAAACTAACAACTTTTTTTCAAAGTTTTTTGTTTTATTGCAGATATTGTAAATTGTTTCTTAAACATAAAAACTTTAATTAAATATATTTTTCCCATCATGCTCTATGATAAGCTCCTGGCTTATTGAACTTTACTCCAGCTGTAGAAGTACATCTTAAAACAATGTTGCAAACTGTAATAGCTCTCTGTAATTATCACAAGGTTGGCATTCATTTATCTGTTTAGAAGCAATTATTGCATCCTTTTCTTGTAGCAGGTATTCATTATATTGGTCAAATCATTATTGATATATGTTTTACCAAATGAACTGAAATTGTTTAAGTAATCAAATATCAGGACCTGAAGATGCTTGTAGTGTTGATAAAACAACTACTTCTAATATAATTTCAGCTATACAAAGTCTGCAGGAAAATCATAATCAATCTTTTTCTAACTTTTGTTAAATTAAAACACAGGCTCCATTTTTATGACCAGTATTTGATAGAGTTGTATCAAAGCACATTACCTTTACCTTATCTATTAATTGCCATCAATAACAGTTTTCTCTCCCCACCTCCAGATATTACTACTGGTAGATAACCAAAAACTTTATCACCTGTGATATCTTCTAAAAGTTTTCCATCCTAATGAAAAACCAAAGAAGTGTCAGCATTAAATTTTTTAGTTTTCTGTTTATGTTTCTTCTTACTTTTTGTCATACTCTATAAATCAAAGAATAGCTTACACTGTAGTTCTGTGGATTTTCACCTACATTTGCAATCATAGGTATTAAAGGCTGATTGGTTTCTTACATTTGCTACACTTAGTTAAAAGTTAAATTCATATTCATGTGTTTCTTCTTTTTTTTTGGAAATCCTTCTTTTGATATTCATGGTTGTTGAAAGTCTTCATCTGAACTTTGTGTATTACAAGGAGAACTGCTGTTAATGGCTGTGATAGCTACTGCTTTATTTAAGTTTGCAAATTGATGGATTTGTTTTTCTCTAAAATGTCACCTTTTTTCTCTACATCTCTTTGTAAATTTTGTCTATTTAAAACATTTTATGTTTTTCTTTTTAACTTTTTCTTTATAGCTTTAGAAATGTCTTCTTTTCTTTAATATATATCTTTTTGTTAGAACTTTTATGTGAAATATCAAAAAGTTCTTGTAATTTTTCTTCATATCTTTTTTTATCCAATTGATGTTCTGACTTGCATTTTCAGTATTTTTAAACATTTGCATTACATCATGCAGCTTTTTCACAAAATTGCACTTTTGAGTAGTAGGAATCCCTGCTTTCTACCACAACACCATTCACAGTTGAAGTCGATGCTTCTAATACTTTTCTTACCATTTCTGTATTTCATAAACAATCAAAGTGCTTCATTATTAGAAGGAATCTTACTATAATTTAGTTTATCAGTTGGCTGGCCTGTCAACCAGATATTAGTTTTTCTTTTTGTTGCAATAATTGTTGGTGAATGATCTTGAAAGTAATAGCCATGACTCACATGACTTACTTCTGTTGTAGCTCCAAGAACACAGACACTTAGCATTCTTGTAGTTACATTCAAAGCTCTATCACTCCTACACTAGGTTAGAAAGATAAACAACTGACAAAATTATGTGTCAATTAACACTTATATAAACTAGTACTCAATATTTTTATTGTAAAATTGTTAGTAACAGCTTAAACTATGACTTTTACAGCTTAAATTTTAACCCCTGTAAGTGACCCCTAAATTTTAATTCTTACCTATAACTTTATGTAGCATCTTTTACTGTCAAAAAATTTTTTAGAACTTTAGAAAAATAAAGTAAATAAATACATACATTGTATTTCATAAATAACTTTGTTTTGAGTCAAAAGTTTTGAGTGAGCACTTTTGTGAGGAGATATAGGAGTGATGTCCATCAACTTTTGAAAAAAACCTTTGTTTGAAGTTTCCTCAGAATAGTTCTTCAGACTAATATTGGAAATACGTAGTAAGTTAATTTGTTTTAAAAAAATTTTTCCATTTAATAACGAACGTTTAAGCGTTGAAGACATTTTTGTTGACTTATTAGGTTTTCTGAAGCTGCTTTTTATAACTTCAATACTGTTTTCTTACACGCCTCCAAGCGGTATAATCAAGCCACGTGCTGCCTTCATTGTTTTTTTAAAATAGAAATTCAATTACACGTGACCTTAAATTTTATATCTTGATTGCATTCAATAAATCGGCGCTACTCGACTTTCTCCCCCCCCCCCCCCTAATTTTATGATTGATTCTGATAGAGAATTTTATGCTGATTAAGAATCGTATAAAAACATGGGTCTCAAAATCAATGGAAAGTGCTCTAATTCGAAGTCAAAGTTGTAAAAAATCCCACTAAAAACCCTAATATTCGCCATTTTTTTTCAAAACGCTTTCATTTTTAACGAAAATTAATTACCGTTACATTGCGCAATAAACAGACCTGGTTTCCATAAGCCTTAGCATTATTATTTTAAAGTATTGTAACGAAAGTGTTATAACGAAATGAAATTAATGGAAGATTTCAAATAAAGGTTGAACGTAGAATTTGAGAATGTAGAAAAATTGATGAATAATTATTATTGTATCCTACGCTGGTTTTTTTTTATTAAAAAAACGGTTTGAAGGTTACATTTTCTAAATTTTACATGTGATAGAACAACTATGTACTAAGTTTCATAAGTTCTTCTTTTAGGAAACAAAACTGTTGAATTTTTTTTTTAAATTTATTACAAAAGTACATTACTTGCAATATAGTTTATTCTCTAATAAATCAAAAAACGGCTATTTTCATTGCCACAAAAAATTGCGCAAGATAAACATACTTTAACGAATTTTTTAACGTAAAAACCATGCTATTAATGTTTTGCTTTTGTCAGCTAAAAGATCATTAACTTAGTATTTTCAAAATGGCGAATATTAGGGTTTTTAGTGGGATTTTTTACAACTTTGACTTCGAATTAGAGCACTTTCCATTGATTTTGAGACCCATGTTTTTATACGATTCTTAATCAGCATAAAATTCTCTATCAGAATCAATCATAAAATTAGGGGGGGGGGGGGGGGGAGAAAGTCGAGTAGCGCCGATGCTAATGGCTGTAAGCACTTTAAAAAATTTTTTCTACATAAACTATTTTAATTCAAAAGTTTTTAAATAACAAAGTATTGAACATTGAAAACCATGAAAAAATAACTATAATTTCAATATCATTTTAGTTTTTCATTTTGTTTTGAATGGAAAAATGACTATTTAGTCCTGTTTAACAACAGTGGATTTCTTGGCATCTGGAAACTGTTTTCGATGCTCAGACACAACATGGAGAAGTGCTTGCTTTTGTCCTTCATCTTTTGTTAGAATTTGGTTAAAGTCTTGGATAAGAGCAACTCCTCTCTCTGCTCTGTCATTCACAACGCTCAAACCGGCTACAAAATGCTTAGCTGCAATAAAAACTTGGTCCTCGTTCCACAAAGATGAATCCAATTCGAGCCAAGAAGTTTAGATGCCCAGTATAACAAAAAACCTCATGGTGTTCGAGTTAATGAAATCAGCAAGCTCTGATGATGAAATGTTGTTTTCACGTAGTTGAACACGTTTTGCAGGAATTCCATTTCCAGTTTTTGTTTTCATTGCATTTACCATCTCGTATTTTGTAGCTGCATCAACACGATTATCAAAAAAACTAAAGGCAATCAGTTCCTCACTGAGGTACCACATATGACGAGACAATGCCTTTATCGCTACATTTGCAACATTTAAATTTATTGTCCTGAATTGTGTGAGTCGTTTAAGGCACATGAGATCATTAAGTGGAGCTTGAATGGACAGCGAAGCAGTAAACCATGAGTTGAGATAGACAAAGCAGACAAAAATATTCAAGAATAGTGATAAATTTCACGCTTTGTCATGCGAAACTGGGATCTGAAGAGAAAAATTTTGATTGAATAAATAGCCATGGCCATCCATCTGGCCCGATGCATAGCCCCAGGAGCCATAAAATGAACCCCGCGAGGAGGAATATGACCCAGGTAGATCAAAGACAGTTCTAAAAGTTCCCTATAATCATCACGAGGCTGGTTCTCTGTCAGCAAGCAGTTTTGAATGAAATCAATAGCTTCTTTCATCATTTTTCTGTTGCTGTTAAAAACTAAAGCTGTTTCAGGATCTGATATACCGTCTTCATATCTGTCACGAACGATTGATAGCCATGCTGTTTGAAACCTTTTAAATATCAAAATGTCTGGTCCAGTAGATGGTCCAGCTAATGAGTTAAACACATCTCCAAAAACAACTTCAAAAATATGGTGCCGACATGCAAGATGGAGCAGCTCTTTATTCATCTTTTGTTCAATAAGAACTGCTGCACCAGAGCGAATCCCAGAATTACTGGCTGTAGTGTCAAAAGACATGGCTTTTATATTCTCTGCAAGATTCCAGTCGTCGGTTGCTGTTACAACTGCATTTGCCATTGCCTCTCCAGTGCCATTTGGGAGCTTAGGCACATTCAATAGACGTTCTACACCTTGACCTGAAACAAGAATAGGCAAGCGATCT
This sequence comes from Hydra viridissima, assembly GCF_058129835.1. Classification (NCBI taxonomy): domain Eukaryota; kingdom Metazoa; phylum Cnidaria; class Hydrozoa; order Anthoathecata; family Hydridae; genus Hydra; species Hydra viridissima. Next base: position 10,541,070 of record NW_028324311.1, on the reverse strand, counting down.
ATTTTTTCATGTTTTCCTGATATATCAGGGAGTAACTTGCCGTCCCAATGCACTACGAGTGGAACATCCCTAATATTTTCACCAAAACTTTCCTTCAATTTCAAAATTGTTTCGTATCTATGTTTCATTCTATTGCGTCAAATTGACCAGCGATTCAGAGCTAGTTCACTTGGGTTTTGACCAACAGCAACTGAGAATGAAGCCAAAGCATAAACCGCATTTCGGTCGCTGATCTTCGTTCGATCTAAAGCTGCTGCAACTTGTGGACTGACAATATTTTTTGGACGAGGTCGTTTTGTCTGCGGTGTCACTGCTGAGTCATGGTCAGAATCTACGTTCTCATTGCAACTTTTTTCTGAATCTGATTCAAATGTTTCAACTACAGCTTCACCGTTGCTGACAGCATGTCTCAATTCTTCTCGTTCTGTTCTGGCTTTTATAGCCTCTTGTCTCTCATGTTTACGTTTCAACTTGACTGCCAATTTTCTGTCTATTTGTGCCATTGAACTTGAGTGTCTTCCATTTCCAAGCTGAGCTTTAAGAAAAAGTTTGTCTTCTGGATTTTGTATAAGCCTCTCGGCATCAACATGAGAAATGTCGAACGTATCTTCAAATGATGCAACAAAGGCTGTTTCTTTCGCTATCTGAGTTGCTCCTCCTCTTTTTGAAGCCTTTTGTAGCTTTCTCCACTCATTGTATATTTTCTCTAGCCTCGCAATTGCATGTTGCAATGTTGTCATTGGCATGTAAGCTTTGTTCCAAAAATCAGCAACTGTTTTAATAGTAATGTCCGAACTTTCTCGCACGGTTTTTTTGTTTATTTTCAACTGATGGAAGAAAAACTGTAATGCTTGCTTTCGTGACGGTAATCTAGTACCATTAATGGAGGCATTTGTGAAACCGAGAAGGTAAATTTTGGTTGCAGATCTAGTTGCAGGTTTTGATTGTGACATTTTCTGATATTTATTAATCTAGAAAAATACAAATAAAGTTATGCAATAAGCATGATGTGAATTGCAAAAGTTATAAAATTTTATTCATTTAGTATATATTCAGTGATATCCATTATTCAGTATCTTTTTTGAGTTTAGATATATGAATTTATATAAAATAAAATTCAAAGTAGTTTACATAATTTATATTACAAAATAACAACTTAAATGTATACTGACTTTTCACAATTGAGATATTCCACTGCAAAAATGTTAAAAATGAAAAATTTTAGTTAAAATAATTAATTTGGTAGTCTGATAGTGATAAACATACAAAATGGCGATTGGGTGGCAAATTACAAGGAATTCTGGGATAGAAAAAATAAGTAAGTGGGCTGCAGCTAAGTAATTAATATTTAAGCACTATAAAAATTTAACTATTTGAATGTAACAAATTTCTAAAAATGCTATGAAGTAAAATTTCTGTTTTTTTTAATATGTATTTGGAAATTTATAAGTATTTTTCATATACAGAACATTAATTAGTTGATAAATTTAACAACTGGTCAGATTCTCAAAAAAAACATAAAGAGTACACCTCATTGAAAAGACATCTGGTTGTGTTCAAAATGGATTTACAGATAAAAAAATTTATTTAAAGATTTCAATAATATTCAACAACACATTAATTTACACGGCTATCTTTTCTATCGCGTACATGTGGTTTTATCAGTTGGCATGTGGCACCCTTTAATGAAAGAATATTTTTATGAAATTTTGCACATGAGTTCATGAGATCAATAGGAACAGGACTAGAGGTTGTCCCAGACAAAATCTGAACATTTAATTTTAGACTACCACCCTAATATATATATATATATATATATATATATATATATATATATATATATATATATATATATATATATATATATATATATATATATATACATATATACATATACATATACATATATATATATAGAAGATACAGCGAAGGATGACAACTTTGTTGGTACTTAAAGTTTTATACTGGCGTATATATATACAGTTTGCTAAATTCGAAGGATTTCAGGCTGGCAAAAGTTGTATTTGAATTTTTTGCTTCCTGTTATGAAAGGGGTAAGATTAATTGATTCTAAAAGCATAACTTATTTATATATAATAAATATACATATTATGTATATATATTTACATATATATATATATACATATATATTTATATATATATATATATATATGCACAGCTTTTTATTTATATGTTTAATAGATATAGCTTTTATTAAAGTTTAAAAAAATTATTTGATCCAGATATGGATCACAGACGATCATTGAAATGACAACATGTTTCTCCTACAAAAAGGTTAGTTTGATAAACTTATCAGTTATCATCAATAAATAAGTTATCACTTATTCCACTAAAGATAAAAAAGATAAGTTAAAATGACTTTTTTCTAAATTATAATGGCAATCATTAAAGATTCTCTATGTAAAATATCCTCTAAGTGCAAGAAATAAATATACATGTTACAAGTATATTTATTTTGGCATTTAGACAAAACAAGTAGATTAAACAGTTGAGAATTGTTTGCATAATTTCATAGTATTTATTTATTTAGCAAGCGAATAACCCAGCAATCTTTTAAATAGAAGAAAGAAAAAATATTAATAATCTGGTCTTGCATTTTATGGTTTACTTTTGTCCAACACTTTATGGAAAAAATATATTGTGTTGTGCAAAAAACATTTAAGAGATCCATATATATATATATATATATATATATATATATATATATATATATATATATATATATATATATATATATATATATATATCACAATATTTAATACCATAATGGTATTTAAACTTTGTTTAATATTTAACCATGTTTTTATTTTTTTTTTAAATTAATTTTTAAGGTTACTCAAATGAGAGCAGTTGGAGCAGCGACTCCACGGAAAACGATTAAAAATGTTTTGAATGCAATCATGACCACCAAGGTATTCAGGCGTTGTTTAGCAAGGACAGTAGAAAAGGAAAGAGAAAATTTACAGGCACTGCTCATTATAAAGGCATAAAAGGTGAGCATTGAATGCGAAGTTAAAGCTATTGCATCTTACTTAAGACTGAATATTTTTGCTAACAGTAAGCAGAGGAACACGAAGCAGTAGTTCATTGCTTATTTTCTGCAATTCATTGTTTGCAAATATATTTGCGGTCGTTTTTTGTTTTAATTTAGTTTTTTATGTATGACCTTCCAAAACTGATAACATAGTAATATAAATTTTTATTGTTGTTTTTATTTAATATAAATTTTTATTGGGGAATGTGAGGCTCCATAGCCGTGGTGAAAACAACTCATCTAGGAGATAGAAAATTCTAATATCAAATCCCCACTTTAATGTGGTATGGACAGGAGGAGCTCATAAACATTGGCTGGTTATGTTTTGTACAATACGTTTACTTGGAAGGGTATGTAGTTGTAAAATTTGTTTCAAATTATACAACTAGAAACCGTCTAAGCCATATATGTGGAACCATATGGTTCCACGTATATATGGCTTAGACGGTTTTCCATATTATCAATTATAGAATTTATAGAATTCCATAGAATCATATTATAGAATTTAAAGTACATATGTACTTTAAATTCTGTAATAATAATAGTTATTATTATAAATAATTTGTTGATTTTTTGGTTTAGATTTTACTTTGCTTTTGATTTTAATTGAAATTTGTTTTGATTTTCTAAAGCATGCCCTATAATTTAAAGACAATTTTGACATAAATATTATATCTTTAGAAGCCGTTGTTGGTGACAAAATTGGTTACGATTCAAGCAGCATCAAGGGTGCCATTGGCGACATATTGAAACGAGCCAAAAAATAATGTCTTTGCAAGATTGTATTTATTATATATGTTTAAAAATATTATTATTTTTATTTTTTGTAATGATTTGTGTCTTGAATCCCTAAACACGTGTGTATTCAATATAGTTGTTAGAAATGGAGTCGGTATGAGAATTAGCTGAATAAAATTCAACGTTGAATTTTATTCAGCTTAATCATTCATTATTAAACGGACAAAATAACCTTTGGACGTCCGTAGGACGTCCAAATAACGTCTAATATGGACTTTTGAAGGGACCGTTTTGGACGTCCTCGAACGTACTTTAAACGCCCGAAATAGACGGACGAAAGTCGTTTCATTTGGTACGTCCAAAGGACGTCCGTGGACGTCCGAACGGACCGTTTTGGACGTCCTTGGACGTACCATGGACGTCTGTGTGCCCACTGGGACTTGGACTATTTTGGACGTCCCTAGACGTACCAATTTGGACTTGGACAAACAGACCTAAACGATACGTCCTATGGACGTCCATAGACGTCCTGTGCCCACTGGGATGTTTCAGCAAGATGTTCAAACAACTTGCTAATCTTAAACAAGATAATTTTTTATACTTAAGTGAGTAAACTACTTTCTGAATTGGTATGAATTTAATTGATTTATTATACCTTAGATGTTTTGTTTCCCTCACTTAAATCTTCCCAGTCCTTGTTCTTTCTACCTGGACCTACAGCAATGTCTTTTCTGTTAACTGTTATTTCTTTATCCAATCAGATTTGCTAATGTTCCAGAAGCTTTGAGAAGGTTCTTGAATGCTTTAGCAACTTTGATTTGAACCTACAATTGAATTCAATATTGATAGAGTTTTCTTGAGATTTATTGTTTCAGATTCATCAATTCTTCCATGGTCACACCCTCCAATCTATGAAACTCAAGAAGAAGAGCCTCAAGTAAATTATCATGATTAATTCCTAAATCTTAAATGATAGGAACTAAATGTATTTTTATGATGAATGTAAGCAATAAATTATTATTCGTTATTTTGTATGAAAGTTTTATCTTTAAACATTTAATTCAGGCAGTAGGCCGTCAAAGCATGTAATTTTTGGTTTTTGAGGTTTGAAATTTACCATGATTTGTTAGAGCATGAGTTTTTGAAGGTGGTTTTTGAGTTATGACAAATTACTTCTGTAGTGCTAATGTAGTGTGAAAAATGTATGAAAAATGGTTAATATGAAACTTTAAATTTGAATTTTTTTAATAGGTTGTATATTGAAGTTCGGGCAACTGATTTTTTTTTCTGCTTTCATATACAGTTGCGTGCAAAAGTTTATAAACAGCTAAATTTTTCAAGTCTTTTTAATCGTGCAAAAGTTTATAAACGAATGAAGAAAATTCAAATAAAAGGTATAATTTCTAATTCCTCCACAATAATTCATCACAGCACATTAGTATTTTGTTGGATAGCCTCTAGACTTTAACATTGCTTAAAAACAACAAGGTATAGAGTCAACTAAGTTGATCAGAACATCTATGGGGATATTTCCCCAACAATCCGAAAGCACCTGGAATAAATCATTTTTATTGGTCGGGTTTTCGCCTTTCAATTGACGATCGAAATATTCCCAGAGATGTTCTGGATTTAAATCTGGGCTTTGAGAAGATCAGTCCGAAATAAGAATTTTTTTTAAATTGAAAAAATTTTTTTATAGAATTTGCACAGTGCTTTAGATTGTAGTCTTGCTGGAAAACCCTAGCACGAGGCATTTTGTCTTTTCCATGTGGCAGCATAACATTCTTGATTATATCTAAATATACATGATGCATCGATTTGCATAAGTTTTAATATTATCGATACATCGATTTAGTTTCAGTTTTGATTCTATTGATCCACTTCATGGCATCGATTATATCTAAATGTAATCGATGCGATGAAGTGGACCATTAGAATCACGACTGAAAGATCCCTAACCATTATTTTCCCATCAGGTTTAACTGTTGGTATTTGATATTTAGGAGCAAGTCTTTCATTTTTCAGACGTCTTATGTACTTGAAACCATTGCTACCAAACATACAAAACTTTGATTCGTCACTGAATAAGACTTTTGACCATTCTTTTGAAGTCCAATTCATATGGTCTTTTGCAAATTTCATTTGGGCTGAGCCATTATTTAATAATATTAATGATTTCTTTGCAGGACGATGACCAAACAAATTATGCTAACGCAGGCGACATTTTGTAATAACTACGCTGCACTTAACAACATATTAATTGTTCAAAATGCTATTTAATTTGAAAGCACTATTGCGGGGATCTTGTTTTGATTTTCTTACCAAAGTTCTGTCTTGATGTTCTGTAGTCATCTTTGGCCTGCCTGAACGATGCTTGTTTACAAGTGTCTTTTGGTTTTTATATCTCATAACTTGCACGCTAATTGTTGATTTTGCCACCAGTTCAGAAATTCGCTTATAAGGAACATTCTTCTCTACAGCATGTGTTATTTAATTTTTCTTTTTTCTAGGCGATTACTTTGATTTTCTCATTATTTTTTAAATTCAATTTAATTTAAATATTATATCCAATAAATTAGTTTTAATATAAATACATTTTTTTCTAATGAAATTTTAATTTTCTTAATTGGGCATGGAAACTTTTGCACGATTATGTTTTCAATAAAATTTCTCCCTTCCGTTACAAGCTGTCACTTTTTTAAGTAATTTATAGTATGAAATCACATTATAGGAACAATTGTTGAAAATTTCATTCATTTTCACTGAAAATTCAAAAAGTTGTAATAAAAAGACTTGAAAAATTTAGCTGTTTATAAACTTTTGCCCGCTACTGTATACCTATCAATGGGAAAATGTTAAAACTACCATGGAATCTTGTGGAATCTCTTAGTTTTTCAGCCGAACTCATGATTAAACAAATAAAAAAAAATCAAAAGTTTACTTTTTTTAAGATCTTAAGAATGACAATCTAAAATCAAAATGCAGTGTCAAAAATATTGTTTATAGTTACCAAATATCTTTAACATATGCCTTCAAATCAAGTTTTGAACTATATTTACCCATATCAACCTTAAAAGAGTGACACTAAAGGAAACATTTTGTACGCGAGTTTCGCAATAACAAATTTATAAGATATTATGTCTCAGGAAAAGGTGCAAAAATTAGCGAGTCCTTAAAAATCAACTAAAAAGCAATTAATTCAAGTTTTCTGGGAGTATTACTTACATTCTAACTCAATTTACTTTTCACTTAGCCAACTGTTTTTACATTATAACTCAATTTACTTTTCACTTAGCCAACTGTTTTTAAGCTATTGGTTGCCATTAACGGCCCAACAGTAATAAAACAGTTGGCTAACAGTTACCATTACCGGCCCAACAATATGATTTTTTTTCGCGATTTTTTAAATTCGCTTTTGCGTTTAAATTGAAAGTGCAAAAGTTATAAATCATGTTTTGAATATTGCTTAATAACAAAGTATAACTTTGCTTTTTAATATTTAATTTTCTATTTAATAGTGATTGTTTGTATATCAGATTTTACCAAACAGTACTACTGTCCACACAAAATATTGTATTATTTATAGATAACTTAGTTGAATACACAAAATGAACAAATTTTTTATCATTAAAGAAAAATATTTACAAATAAAAAACTAAAAATATTCTATTATTGTAGTTAATATTATTAAAGGTTTGAAATTAATATTGGCAGCTTTAATTAAAAACAATATTTTAAAACGCTAGTAATTTAAAAACGTGGCGATTTATTAGATAATTATTAATAATAATTAAGAAAAATTAGAATTATAAATAAAATCAAGATAAATAAACTTTTATAAATTTGCAAAAGAAAATGATAACTAAATATTCTTTTCATTGATTAACAGCAACTGATCTTTTATAACCTTGCTTTTCGTCTGTCTATTTATTCGCCCATCTCCTTGATCAATTGCACCCTGAAACCATCCTGAAACGATCGGTTAAATATCTTTAGCCTTGGAATTAAGATACTGAATTCTTACTGTTGCTAAAAGAATAAAATGAAAATAAATTTAAAAACTCAATTTATTTTTTGTTTAAATATAAACTATTTTTAAGTTATTTTTAAGCTCTTATACGTATACTTTGCAAATCGAGAACTACATTAACTGGTTGGCAGTTTTAAAAATATGTGCATATGATAACCGAGAGCAATTAGCTTATAGGTTCAAGACAAACTTTTATATGCTCTTTAAGAATCATATAGTTGAATACTAATAAATCATGGTTTACATTGGCAATTAACGTCTCTAGTTAACAATAAAATACAGCATTAATAAGTTCAAGTCACCAAGGGAGAATATAATATCTTACAAATTCACAACTAATGACAACACTGGTAATTGTCAGAAGTACTAACATATTATATTCTTTCTTAGTGTTGTAAACATATTTTTGTAAATATAAAAATACAGTTGACTTTAATAGACTAAAAATTTACATAACTAATAATACTTACATAGTGAGAACTTTAACACAAAATGATAACATCGCAACTTAACCTTGCCCATTCCAGTAGCTATCATCTTACTTGAAGATCCGTTCAGATTACATAGAACGTTAAAATTTTTGGAAAACATGGCTCCCAACACACATCATATGTATTTTGGACGTTCAACTTTACCGCCAATAGAACGCAGATATTCAACCTAAAAACAAATAATGCTACATATTACAACTTTTTTTATTTAAACTATTTTTTCAAAGGTAAATGAAAATGTAATGCGGTATAATATAACTAAGGTATTATTAAATTACCTTTGATAAATTACAATTATAAGACTTATAAAAAAACTTATCTTTGATAATAAAAAAATAACAGCTACTAGTTTAAACGCAACCTGAAGACTGCTAGAAACATAATACAAAAAATAATTTCAAACTTTATAGAGAGCCATCTCAGATTTCATCTGTAGCATAAGATTAAGCCTCTCCAAATCTTCCTTACTTTCCATTGGAAGGCCAGGGGGAACAACAATATCTTCATTATCCAAAAAACTTTGAACTTCTAAAAACTTAATTTTTTTGCTCCAGTTCTGTTAATCTTAACTCCAAAGCTGCTAACTTCTCTATAAACATACATAAATAATTAAATAATATTTGATTGCATTTGAATCTTATTGGAAAACTGGTTTCAAAAACACAATCTAGTTATTAAATTGAAGACATACACTGCAGGCCAAAAGTTTCCGGACACTTGGATTTTGTTTAATTTTTTAACTAAAATTCCCATAATTATTTGAATAAAATTCAAATATCATATTTATTTTATAAAAGATACATATAGTTACTATTTAAAAAAAAAAAAAAGACAAAAAATGAAATAAAAAAAATACTAACAACACTGTTACTATTAAACTGTCTTTTCGTCAAAAAATAACCCACGAGTTTTTATCACTTCTTTTGCGATCCGTGGCATCCTACTTATTAATCTATTTATTATTTCGGGTGTAATTGATAACCAGGATTCTTCTAATATCTGCCACAGGTGCTCTTTGGATGTTGGGCATTTTTGTCTGACCTTTCTGTCCAATTCTTCCCACAGTAACTCTATTGGGTTCAAATCTGGTGATTGGGCCGGCCAGGTCATGTTTTTGAGGACACCATTATCCTCTTGTTCCTTTATATAGTTCTTACATAACTTTAAGGTGTGTTTAGGATTATTGTCCTGCATAAAAATAAAACCGCGACCAATAGTTTTTAATCCAGAAGGTATAGCATTGTTTTCTAGAATTGTTTTATATTGTTTTTTTTTCATAAAACCCTCAATTTTAACTAGGTCACTTACACCAGCTGAAGAAAAACATTACCATACCATAACTGACCCACCACCGTGCTTGATTATCGGCACTAAACACTCTGGGATCATTTTTTCTTTTGTTGTTCTTCTAATGTAAATTCTACGTCTTTGCCCAAACAGTTCAAATTAGGACTCATCGGTCCATAGTACTTTCCCCCAATTCTTCTGTCCAATTCTGGTGGTCTATAGCCTGTTGTGACCTTTTCTATTTATTTCCAATCCGTAGCAACGGTTTCCTGACGGCTATACGGCCAGAAAGTCCTGCTTGTCTAAGACATCGCTTCGTAGTGGTTAATGAAATAGATTTTGAATGACTGCTATTAAAGCCTAAAGTTATTTCCGGGGCTGTAAGTCTTCGATTTCTTTTACTCATCGATATTATACTATTATCTTCTGCTTTTGTTGTCTTCCGTGGTCTACCAGATCTTTTTTTGTCTTCAAAAATGCATGTTTCTTTCCATGGTGTGATGGTATCTTGTACAGTACTTCTAGCAACTTGTAATTTTTTGCAAATTTTATGAACTGAATAACTTTCTTTATGTAATGTAAATATATCAGAACGTTTTGCAACCGATAAAGAAGGTTTTTTACCCATATTTTTAAATAGTCGAATTATAAAATTCCAAAATTTTTTTTGAAGATTTTTTAATGCAACTGTCATTAATACCAAATGAAAACTAAACAAAACTAAATATTCTTAATCATTTTAGTTGGCTATCATTATATTATAAATATTTACTTTATGTTTCAACAAATAAATAACTTTAACAAGACCAAACTCTTAAGAGTAATGTAACGCTATATATCAAGTTAAAATAAACAATTAAAAAAACAAATTTATTTATGTAAGTTTAAGTATTATAAATTGGTATTATTGATTAATTTAATGATACAGGATAGATTTTAGCTTTTTATATAAAAATGTCAAGTGTCCGGAAACTTTTGGCCTGTAGTGTACATGGATACGTGTTATGGAACTTAAATATTTGGAGTTAAAATTTTAAACATTCATGTTATTTATCCCTGTAGGTGAATTGATTGCTGTAAAAATGGTATTCTAGCACATTTTTGTGCTGTGTTATTAAGGTCATGGAAAAGAGCATTATTTAAAACCTTTATCTGCATAAAAAAGTAGAAATGTGTATTTTTGTAACATGAAATATGTATTTTTTTAAAGCCTTCATCCATTTATGACTTTAATTAAAACACAAACTATTTTTTTTTTACAAAAAATATAAATAGTTTTCTTTAGTCAATATATGTCAGCATCATAATCAATGTATGTATGCGTAACACATATACAATGTATAACAAGTAGTAAAACAAAACAAAAAAACAAAAAAACAAATAGTTTATCCAAAACCTTACTTTCCTGATCCCCAAAATTTTGAACAGTTTTCTCATAGTTTTCAGAAGTCGATGTCCCTTTTAATAAAATGCTATACACATATGCATTATATGAATATATATATATACACACACACACACACACACACACACACATATATACACATACACACACACATATATATACACATACACACACACACACACACACACACATATATATATATATATATATATATATATATATATATATATATATATATATATATATATATATATATATATATATACATACACACATACACACACACACACACACATATAATATAAATGTCATATATGCTTAATATGAAATGTATATGTCATATTGTATATGCAATTGCATATATCATTTATTTATATACTGCATATATTATGTCAATATTGTATATATGGCATATATTATATGCAATATATACAAAATACATACATATAAATTATTATATACAACATTTATATTAGAATATAACAACTTTTATGCATGCATGTTATGTAAAGGATGTCTGCCAATATTTTAAGGTGGATTTCTCTGACTTTTCCCTGATATTTTCCTGATCTTCTACCTGTTTTCCTTGATTTAATTTAAAGTTACCCAAATTCAACTTCACAAAAATTGACCTAGATTCATTTAGAAAAATGATCTTCAACTGCAAAAATGTAAACAATAATACAACCCACACTGAATGTATCAAGTATTGATACATTTAATATGGGTTGTATTATTGTTTATATTTTTGCAAGTGAAGATTCAAGATTCGGTTGATGCAAGAGAAGTTCATAAAACCTGCCAAATAAACTTTTATATTACATGTACTATATACAACTTATTTAAGTTATGTAAGTTTGATGAAGAGCCATTTTCCCTGATTTCTCCCTGATTTTTCTAAAATTCAACCTAATTTCCTTGATAATCCTAGATTTTTTCCAGATATCATATTTCCCTGACTTTTCCCTGATTTCCCCTGATCTGGCAGACACCCTGTACGTATGTGTGTAAAATAGAGCTAAAATGTCTAATACAAATACAAAAATGGTGCCATCATAAAAATAAATTAAAAACTCAACCAATGTCAAAAATTATATCTGAATGTGTAACTAATGGATAAATGTAAAATATTTGTACTTACCAGCGTAACGGTTTTATTAAGAGGTGTAGGAGAGTTTGAGTTTAAAACTTTAGTTGAAGGGTAAAAAAAGCGTTTGAAAGAAAAAAAATAATAAAAAGCTTCAAACTAAACTAACTCTATTGAATAGTTTTAAATATTGAATGAATCTATTTGAGTAATTTTAATAATTAGTCGCATGGTCTAAGTGAATATGTTGACTTATCTAAGTGAATATGGTCTAAGTAAATATGTTCACTTAGACCATGCGACTAATTATTAAAATACGTTTATAAAACTTACGGGGAACTTTAACGATTCAAAAACACGCTGTACAAAGTCGGTTAATGGTTGGCAAGATATGCCAACAGTTAGCCAACTATAGCCAATACTGGCCCGTCAGTTGGACCAACTAAAGCGTGTTTACTGGGTAATGGTCAATAAAAGAAGATTCTTTTCATCAACCTTTTACGTCATTATTGGTTTATCTGTAAACGTTAGATTCCTGAAAAATTGTCTAATACAATTTTTCTGGGTTTTCCATATTCAGAAATAAGGTAGTGAAAATAAGAAAGTTTTTTGCGCTCTTAGCAGTTCATTTACCCTGTTCATCCTTAACTGCACCTAGATTATTTGGGAAAAAGTCAAGGAGGGTATGCAAGTAGTGAAAATGTGGAAATTGAGTAAGCTCTGAACACTATCAGCTAATGTAGGAGAATTAGGTCACTCAGGAGGTTTTCATAGATCAATTTAAAAGCCTTCTAATAGAATTTAGAGTAAAAGCTTTGTAATAGAACATAGAAGTTCTATGTGTAGAAAAAACTGAGGTTTCAGACTATAGTAGTAAATTTCAAGACAAAATGGAAGCTTTAACAGATAGTAGGTATTAAAAAAAAATAGGTAAAAAAATAAAAAAGATTTTAGTTAAATCCTCTTTATTTTCTCAGCTTCAATTGCAAGACTAATAAATCACTAAGTTTAGATTAGTTAGTTGTTTTTTTTTTCAACTTTGAACTGATTTTTGGAAACAAGGAAAAGCAGTGATTGAAAACCTTTCGAATTGATTTTAGATATTTTTTTTCACGTTTTCAAGTTTTTAATCCAGCTGTACAATTTAAAGCTATTTAATTGCCATTGTGTAACAGAACTGCCTTTAAACTTCTAGTTGAAGAGTCATTTAACAAACGTCACTCAGACTTTACATAAACCTGTGAAATACTATTGAAAAGACCTTCAATAATTAAGTTTACAATAATTAGAATTCTTATGAATATTTAGATTATTTGAATAAACATAAAGATGAAGAATACAAAAAAAAAGTTAATCCTAAAAACAAACTTCTAATTATTTTCTATGTAAAGCAAAAAACAAGAAAATAAATAAAGAAGATAAAGTTTTTATAACTTTAAAAATGTAACATACGCAATTAAACTACTTTTTCTAAACAACCAAACTTTTTATTTTTCCTGTACTTCTAACTTTTCATGAAGTCAAGTTTTACATAAGCACACCTATCAATGATTTAACTATGTAACTAGTAATAGAAGATAATTGATAAGATGAAATATAATTACAATAAAAAGATGAAAAACGATGAAAAAAACAGAGAAGCAATCAGAATAAAAAAAACCTTTAAAACTCAATGAAAGATAGAAGAGATCAAAATGTAGAATAAATTACTGATCTCAAAATAATATTTAACATGATATTTATTACATTAAAAATTATAAGTAATAATTCTTAATCAAAATATTTAGACAAATGGATAAAAACACTGATGGAAAATTATTCTTAGCAGAATTTATAGAGGGCTCTAAGAGCGACCCATCTATTGTTAGATTATTACAATGCGATCCTGCTGGTAGTTGTCGTTAGTTTCACATTCAACATTTTGTAAAAAAACCCCATCTTGCAATCAGACGCGGTTCTTATTGTGATATACTTTTTCGTCTTTATTTCAGTATGAGCATCTCATTAATTATAATGATAAGCTTTTGAAAGAAATTCCACTTAATGTATTCTTATTTTAGCTTTTTCATAGATTTTTTTCTCCTTAATATCTATTTTTAGTTTTTCAATCTGCCATATTTTATTGTTTCTCTAAAAAAAGCTCGTAAAAAAAAACTTTTTGAACTTTTATTAGGATGATAAAGATCTCAAAATTGAATATCTTGACCCCAAAAATCTCTAGATAGCTTCCCTAGAAAATTTCTATAATTTAGAAATAACTAACCTGCCCGGTGGGAAATCGGCTAGCGAATGGCTAGCGATATTCGTAACGATTAAGACAGCGATTTGGCCACGAGGATCGCTAGCGACAAGTCGTTACGATAAAGACAGCGATTTGGCCACGAGGATCGCTAGCTTTTTAAGCTAGCGGATCGCTAGCGACAAGACTTTACGATAAAGACAGCGATTTGGCCACGAAGATCGCTAGCTTGATAAGCTAGCGAATCGCTAGCTAAATGAGCTAGCGACCCGCTAGCTAATTAACGTAGAGAATAGCTAGTGAAAACTCCTAACAATAACTACAATTTTAGGCTAGAAAATATCGGTTAGGCTAGAAGATATTCCTGAAAAAATCGCATGCTATATTTTTCAGGGGAATGAATTATAACCATTGAAATAAGATTGCATTTATAATAAATTAAATACAAAATGTTAAAACTGGTTTCAATAAAAAATTATAAATGTTAAAATCATTATAAAATGTTAAAAAAAAATGCATGAATTATTTTTAAAAAATAAAAAAAGCCATTAACAACTAAATAATTTTGCTGAAATTAAATTAATAATATTAAAAGTTATTTAAAAATATATATGAAGAATAAAATAACTAAAAAAAAAAGGTGAATAAATAATAAAACAAATTTAAAAAATAATTTAACTGGAATCACTACACGAGTCAGTGTTTAATTTTCGAATTTTTCTAACAGGACTGTTTAAATCATTTGTTAACGAAGAATTTCTCTTTCTTGTTGCAAAATATCGATCTTTAGATTTTTTCAAGTGTTTTGCAATTAAGGTAGTCATACTGAATTCAGTAGCAGTTGGAAATAAACAGTGAGCTGCATCAAAAATCAAACTTTCGACTGGTGCTATAAACCTACGCTTTTAATCTGCACCAGTTTGATTGATGCTGCAACATAGCTTGTCTGTTATGCAAGTTTTTAAAGCATTTTTTAAAAAGTCACTTACATTTTCCCCACCAATTTGCTTCATCTTTCTGCAAATGATATCTTTATCATTAGAGTTTTTCTTTTTTTTTTTTTTTCTAGTGAGTCAAACTCTTCAACTGAATTTGCTGGTAAATAATCTATATTTATATTTTTGTTATTACCATGGTTAGTGTCTAAAAGTGAACGTATAGTACGCATTTCTGTTTCCAACCTAAAAACTTTTCTGTACATGGCATTCACTATAAATTGAATGCCTTCAATTTATAGGGTTCAACATTTGCTTTCAGAATAAAGGTATTTATTTGGTCTACCCCATTTATTTGAGATGGTAAAAAAAAAAAAAAGAAGATGAGTGCAACAGTGGTTGAATTTGTGAAACATACTGCAACTCTGATGGAAACACTGTCTGTGTAACTGGCGAGTCATCTACTTGATCCATTGAGGCAGAGACAGACAGAAAGTTCTAAAACAAGATTAACAATGATTATAAACACTCTTAAATGATATAAAAACTCTATCACTATATTCTAATTATTTTATACTGATTCTTTCATTTAAAAATGGTAACTAAAAAAACAACAAACAAACCATTCAAATGAAACCAAATAAAAATTCTTATTTTCACAAATGGGATAAAAAATTATTAAAAATGTATACTGAATTGGAATCGGGGAGCTTTGGTGGCTCCCACAATGGCCATGATTGTAAAGACAATTCTTCAGAAAGGCTTTTTCTTTTCTCTTTCCGTTTGTAGATTTATAGGAGTTTTCTTGTTTTTTTTATGTATTAAATTCAATTTCTACTTCTGATTCTGCAGTGAGAATATGCTACAAAACAAATAACTTTTTTAGTATTTGTACAATCATAGTTTTATATGTACAATAAACATATACAAAAATCTATATTATTAAGAAAGCACACCAGAAATCAAAATAAATACAGATCATAAAAATTAAAGTACCTAAATCAAATACTCAACACATTTTCTGCAATACTTAGTGTATTGATTACAATATAAATAATTTATTAAGTTGGTTTAAAAACACTCACATTCAAAGGTGGAACGCTCTGCCTTTTGCTTTGACCCACACGAACAACAAGTCTAAGGAGCCCATTTTTAGGAGTAAAATTTTTTTACTACAAACTTTTGAATTTTTTGAATAAGCGATTTCATATCAATTCCAACTGAAACGTATAAAATAAACAAAAAATACAATTTTGTAACATTAATTTACTTTTAAAAAATGTTACTACTGAAACCTTTTTTACCTTTTAATTGCAACAGGGTATAAAATACTTATCTGCAATATGCATGCCACATTTACATCATCCTTATGCATTGCTTTTATTTGAAGGTCATCTTCTGTTAAATCATCCATAGACCAATTTTTTAGTTTCTCTGACATTTTTCTGTCACAGTTTTTTTAATTCCAGAACTTCACTGTTACAATACAAATATAAAATATAATTCATTTGAAATAAAGCATTTGTAAATTGCATTTGTTATGAGCAGCACCACGGTACTTTCCAGTCAAATGGCAGTGGTCTAAGACTTTATCATCTCTAAGATCTTTATTGCAAATGTGATAAATTGTTGCATCTTCATAACTTTTCTCATCCTTATCAGTCATCACTTTCTTTTTTTCTCAGAGATGTTGTAGTAAATCGTTATCGTTCCAAATCTTTTTAAGGTCTGCTTCAAGCATGTTTATGAACTTTTTAGCCACGTTGTCATCATCACTTTCTGCTGTGTACATAACAGGTTTTCCTTTATAAATGGTTCCATCGAATTTTTTTTATCGAAATAAAAAATGATGTGATGATACGTTTCTTCAATGTTCTCTAATTCGCATCGTCGCATATTTCGTCGCATATTAGGTCGCATATATCATTTCATGAAATGTTTCTTTGTACTGATATGGTATAATGTATCAATTTTGTTAAATAATTCATACAAACTTTTCAAGTCGGCTTGTGCTTGAAGTTCATTTTTTTCATCTTTTTCATCTGAGAATATTTCTAATCTTTTCATTCATCTTTTCAATCATATTTTTAACAATTTTTTTAATAGTCTTATAAACCCTATATCTAATCTTTTCAAGAATCCTTATATTCTTCTTACTAGGAAATGAAAATGTTAAGTTTATCATGTTTATTATTTTTTCATCCGTTTTATTAATCAATGAAAATGCTGACTCTATAATTTCTCCCTGATTTTTCTTCAAAAAATCACTGATCGAAAATATTGTTGGTTCTTCTCTATATTCAATGATTAACTTGTCGCCCAATTCATCAAATATAATGGTTGCGTCAATGGTGTTCATCTTTTTTATTTTCGTTGGAATTTATTTAACTCGAATTCATTTTTTTTATTTTCAGCAACTTTTTTTCAATTCTTCAGCAACTTTTTTTCAATTCTTCAAAAAAGATTTAAAAAATCCATGATAAAAAATGTTTTAGCAGCAGGAGCGCAAAATCTTCCCATCCAACCAGATGAAGCTAATTTTTGAAGCTCTTCCTACTCTTCTGCGATGATATCATTTTCCGACTTTTCTTGCTGCCTTCTCGCTTCTTGCATCGAACTAATTCTATCCATTTCATTTTTAACCCCTTTCAATTCATCTTCTAATTCTTTATTTTCACCTACAAATGCGCTGAGAATAACATCAATTTTGTCTCCTATCTCTCTCATTAATTCACATATCTGTTCATCTCTTTCTATAAGCGCATCACGCGACGAATTTTCTAATTCTTTATACTGAGGACCTTCAAGTATCCTCAATACACTTAAAAGTTCATTTCCTAATTTATCCATTTCAATATTTAATCTATTAAGCTCAACATGATCTCTTTCCCTCTGGCGATTCTCGTTTAATTTATTTTCTAACAGACACTTTCTTTCATTAAGAAAATTAAGCCTTTCTTGCAGTGTAGTCATCTTTTTTATTTTCGTTGGAACTTATTTTTCTTCGATTATTTTTTTTTATTTTCAGCAAATTTTTTTAATTCTTCAAAAAGAATTAAAAAATTAAGGAGCAGGAGCGCAAAATCTCTTATCATTTCTTCCGGCAAACTATTCGTCTGACGAATCATCTTCAAAATCTCTTTCTATCCCTCTTATCGTTTCTTCCATCCCTATAATCACTTTTTCCGAACTTATTATCATTTCTTCATAATCTTTTATCTCTTTTTCATGCTGCCTTCTCGCTTCTTCATTCTCTCTTATCGTTTCTTCATTTTTCTTATCGCTTCTTCACCTTTCTTTTCGCTTCTTCATGCTTTCATTTCAATTTTTTAAAATCTATTATCGCTTTTTCAACCTTTTCAAAACTCTCTTCCCATCTCTCTTCTCGTTTCTGCATCGAATTCATTCTATCCATCTTTTTTACTTGAGCTGGGATTTACTTAACTCGAATTCAACTTTTTTTATTTTCAACATATTTTTGGAGCAGCGCGTCCATTTTCAGTTTTCCAGACATTTTTTCAAGAACGCGTCTGTTCGCTCGCTCTCAGCTTCTCTCCGTCCGATCGCTCTCAGCTTCTCTCGCCTTTTCAAATTGCTCCACTCTCTGTTGTGCTCTTTGATTTCTTTTTCCATTCGCGAAAAGTCATCCTCTTTTTCTTCCCACAACATCGCGTAAAGCTCGTCTCTTTTTTCATCGCTGTACATTTCAGGAATTTTGAACGAGTCGCTTTCAGCCTTAAACGCAAGAGCCTCAAGCTGTCTTTTTTTAACCGCATCAGTCTCTCTTTTGCTGCACTCCAGAAAAAACGGGTGAAACGACATTTTTATTTCAGAATTTCTACTTTAAATCCGTTTTCATCCACTTTGCCGTTTCGCTTCTCCAAATAATTGTTGCCGTGTCCCGTCTCTTTCATCGCTTTGTAAAGAGAGCCGTATTCGATCACTTTTCCTGTTTCAGCGTGAGTTATTTTTACAGCCACGGGATTGTTTCGGATCGAACGGAGCCTTTCGTATTTGGAATCTATCGGCTTGACGTCCTCCATCATCGCATTTTTGTCGATCAAATGGTTCTCCAGCGCAATCATTGCCAACCCCATTTTGCTTTTCGACGTTTTGGAAACGCCATTTTCGATAAGTAAATTTTTCAAATCCTTTTTCGTATAATTCATCCTTTTATTAAAGACCAATTTATTTTTCTAATACACAACGTTCATTCGGTTTCCGTCAGATTTGATTCTGAGCAGTTTGTCAGAGATCACCACGGCAAAGGCTTGAGTGTCTGCAGGAACGTTTGCGTTAAAGGTGGCCTTAATTTGCACATCCAACACGGTCGATTTTAGCCTTTCAGCCTGCTTGCTCACGTCAAAAACGAAAAGAGGGCAACTGTGTCTGCAATTCAGCGTTGTTAAATTCGGCTGGGCAATAGTTTCGCTGATTCCAAAAATCTTGTTGTCAAACTTGCACGCGTCTCTGTAAGCTCTCGAAAATTTGTTGTTTGTAAAGGACAAGTCGTAATCCACAGCAGGGTACCTTTCGCTGTTTAAAGTGACGTACATGTTTTTCAAATCGCAGTGGTTGAATACGAAAGGGTTCAAATCTTGACTTCCGTCTTTATTGGTCTGAAATCCAACAATGATGTACCTCGGTCGTTCACTGGCAGATCTAGCGCTCAACCTCCAACTGAATGTATTGGACACTGGCACGGCAATGGTGTCGCACTGTCTGGATTTAAACGATAACGGCACATCCACTTTGGACTCGATGAGTTTGTAAAGACTGTTGTTTGCCATAACAGAGGGAGTGACATGAGGCATGAACAAAGCAATTTGCTCAAGGTTACTTTTCCCGCAGCTGTTGCTTCGCTCTTAAAAATCGCATCAACGTCGCTCTTTCTCACAAGAGTGATCGTGTGCTTGAATCCGTAAAGAACTTTTTCGTAATCTTCGCAAAAACCAAAAATGTGTTTCAACGGAATGCAAAATGAAAATGTACCTTTTTCAACAGGCTGCTTAATTATGAAATCTTGCCTTTGACTAAACCCGCTGTTATTTGCAAGATCGGCAAGGGCAGTGCTGTCTCTTTGCTACAGCTGATTCATTCCTTCCGACACTTGGTACTCCACCGGATATTTCAGGAAACCCAGCATGGTGGTGGCTTGACCAGGACTGTATATGGTTTCAATCTCTTGATTCGACAACTGATAAGAAATCTGACTGAACAGGTGCATGATGCCGGTGTTTGCAAGAGCAACCGCATCCGTATCCGCATAGGAAGTGCCGTCTGCTTTTGTCAGCCTTCCTTCAACCAAAAGGTACGCCTCACAGGGAAGCGTGAACAAATCTTGTTGCTCAATGTTGATTCTTATCTCCCCGGCCGTGTTTAAATTAGTGCTGACCGGTTCGTATTCGTGAAATTCAAATCTCTCAATTTTTTCATCAACGATGATTTCTTCTGTAATGTTTAAAACATCGGAATTTGCCATTTTTCTATACAAAAGAAAAAAATTTTTCAGGTCCTCAGACAATTTTTATCCCGCTTCCCATTTTCACCAGGTCTTGGATTCGGATAGCGTTTTTCCTGGACAACTTTTTCGGACGCAGAGAACCCCCAAGAGAGGAATAATCGCTGCTAATCTTTGGAGCTGCTGCTGATTCAACCATTCCTGAAATAATGTCTTTGCTTTTTTGAGTAAGCGGAGCAATAACTTTCGGATTCGGAGTTCTAGTCTTGGCATACACCTTTTCTAACGCCTTTTTGCCTTTATCAATAGCCACGTCTTTAGCAGTCACAATCGCCGAAGAAGCCAGCTCTTTTCCAGCAGATTTTGCAGCTGTAATCGCTTCTCTTCCCAACTCGCTTTTTGCAATTTTACCAGCCAAAGTAGACGCTGCTCTCGATGCGCTAGACGCTGCTGCTCTTTTTAAAAAAATTTCTTAACGTGTCAATGATACCACCTCCTCCAACAACGTGTTTCTTAACATATCTGTTTCTGTAAATGATCATTTTTTAATTGATCGAGTGCACCAAGTCTCCCCCTTTTGATAAATTTTTGATCGACTCCACCAAATCACCTCTTTTGTTGTTCCATTGGACGCATGGGAAGAAACAAACTTGCATTTGGTCGTTCCGCAAGAGTCACAAGTCCCTTTCAACATATGTCTGTTGTTTTTTGTCTTCTCGTTCTTCAAATGAATGGTTTCAGTTTCTCTTTTGCATTTAACGCAGTACATTTTAAATACAATAAAAAAGTTTTTCCTAATACAAAATGGAAGTCGTTGATTTTTCATGGAATATAGGCAAAACCAAAAGATACAACAACAAGCTTTTGCCAAGAAGCATTCGAGGAATCATCGTTGGAAAGTCCGGTTGCGGAAAAACAACGTTGCTACTCAATTTGCTGCTTAGACCTGGATGGCTGGATTATAACCACTTGCAAGTCTTTGGCAAATCCCTTTTTCAACCTGAATACAAAATACTCAAAAGCTCCTTTGAAAAGAAACTGCCGAAAGAAATCATTCTCCAATTGTTCAACATTCAAAACAAAATCGAGGAAGAAAACGCATATCCTGAAGCCGTCATTGAAGAAATCTCTAAAAAATGGAACAGAGAAACAGACATGGAATGTCAATTTTTCGAAAGTGAAGAAGACGTGCCTGAACCAGAATCCTTAGGCTCGACCAAAAACAATTTAATGATCTTTGACGATTTGCTACTCACCAAGCAAAACAAATGCGAAAAATATAACATCCGAGGAAGACACTCCAACGTCGACTGCTTTTACCTCGCTCAAAATTATTTCATGCTCCCTCGACAAACCATACGAGAAAATGACAACTTTATTTGTCTCTTTCGTCAAAGTTCAAAAAGTATCAAACACATTTATTGAGAGCATGTTTCAGATGATATGGGAATTAAAGAATTTAAAAAGTTTTGCAAATACTGCTGGTCTCAACCCCACGGATTTGCCGTCATTGATTTATCCTCCAAAAAAGACCATGGAAAATACAGAGGCGGGTTTGACGATTTTTATTTTCCAAACGTATAAAAAACATGTCAGGATTTTATTTGCTTGCAAAATCGAAAAATGATGCACCCACCGTATCAAACAGCTCCATCAAAACATACTTTGAAAGGCCCATCGAGCTGGATTTAAACAAACAGTACGAAATGGCTCTTGTGGGACTCGAAACCTATTGCACCTACCCCAACATCACCTCTAAAAAAAATGTTTTCAGATACAGTCCAAACGCTGGCTCAAACAGCTACACCATTTACATTCAAGAAGGATCCTAAGACATCAACCAGATCAACGAATACCTTCAAACTGAAATGCAAAAACAAACAGGAAACTTGTACAAAGTAGACGGAGTCACCATTACAGCAAACGAGTCTTCGTTGAAAGCCGTATTGACCTTTGGAAAGCCTACAGCAACGACAAAATACTGGGTCGATTTTAACGTCAATAACAGCATAGGATCGCTGTTTGGATTCGACAAAAACGAATACACCTACGTTGAGAAAAAGAAGACCCTGTTGACCCTAATAAAGTCACAAAAGTCATCGACATTTACGAGTCTGAAAACATCGTAAGAATTGAAGATACTGCAGTGATCCGAGTAACCAACGACATCATCGGCTCGTCTTATTTAGACGGAAAAACAACAAACAACATTTACTCCTTTTACCCACAGGTTGAACCCGGCTACAAAATTGTTGAAAAACCTTTTCACTTGATATACCTTCCCATCGTTGTTAGCAAAATTTCAAGAATGGAAACGCAAATTGTAGAACAAAATGGAAACTTGATCGATTTTAGAGGAGAAGACATCATCGTCAGGTATCACATCAGAGAAAGAATTTCCTCAAATCTATCCGATCTTTTCTCCGGAAGCGCTTTCAATCGGTAATTCGAAAATTTTTTTTTCCTTTTCCATTAAAAATGAGCAATTATCAAAAGATCAAACTAAACATCTCGCAAGGACAAGCTGAAAAAATTAAAAAAGCCATTCAAGACAAAACCGAAGTCAGCATAAAACTCACTCATTCAGATTTAAAAGGAAATCAAATCATCGCAGTCACAAACACCCAATTGAAAAAAAATAGAAAAGCCTACAGCAACGGAAAAGGAGTCACGCTCAAACTTAGCAAAAAACAACTCATGCACAACTCTAAAATGGAAGGAGGTTTCATCAGTGCATTACTCCCTTTTCTCGGCACTCTAGCCGCAAGAGTCGTCCCTGCTCTTGCTACTGGACTTCTTGCCGGTGTTGGCTCTTCTGCCGGTTCTGCCATGGTCGACAAAACCGCTGGACGCGGCATAGTTTACTTGAACAAAAACGGAAAAGGAATGAAATTAGCCGCAGCTGGCTCAGGCTTATACTTAAGACCCTGGTCTAAAAGCGTCAACGGAGACGGGCTCTTCTTAAAAACTGGCAAAGGCTACAAATCTGTTGGATCCGGTTTACTGCTCGGACCCAATTCACCCTTCTCAAGCATTCCCTTCTTAGGCGCCATTCTCTAAAAAAGTTTTTATTTGACAAGAATAAAAAATCTTTCAAAGAAAATACACTTTTACCGTCCCCATTTCTCCTGTGGACGAAATCATCAACGTCTCTCCCACAAACACATCCAACATGCTCGAAAAAGAAACTATTTTTGAAACTCGATACAGCTGATCAGACTTACGCACCAAATCAAATTTCACTTCATCCTCAGTTTCTTCTCCAAACTTAAAGCTCTCAGAAAAAACACCGCTTGTCTCCATTGAAAATATCAACACCACTCTAAATTCAGAGGTCGGCTTTATCATCTTACACATATCGCTAAACCTAGAAGCCAAAATTCTTCTCTTTGACCGAAAAGAATAGCGCTCACTCAAATTCACGTTTTGAACGCTTTCCGTCGCCACCTTAATATTATACGAAAACTGGTCTAAAGATCTCACGGCGATTTCCAAACTTCCCGCATTCAAAACCGACAAAGTTAACTCGCTACCACTTTTCACCGTTTTAAACACCTTGCTCATATAACTCTCAATACCCACATGCAACGGCTCCTCAACATCAAGCACGTACTCGTCAAACCGATCTGCAAAAAGTTCCACTTTAAACATTAAATTTATCGTTGTTTTTGTTTCAACACAAATTCCTTCTTTGCTTATCTTCAAACACAAACAACGCTTTCATTTCACCTGCATGCTTTGTTCTCGCTAAAAACATTTTTTTAAAAGAAGAAAATAAATTTAAATCATTGCGGTAAGAAATTTTTTATCACAACATAATCATGGCAAGAATTATTTTTAAAACTTAACAAAAAGAAACTTAACAAAAATAATCATCACAAAAATATTTTCCGGCAAGAAATTTTTTAGAACTTCTAAACACATTTTTTTTTAAATAAAAGGTAAGTCATCTTAGAAAAACATTGAACCCCCCAATATAATAGGTATCAATGCGATAGAACCCGCATTCCCTAGTAGTGGCGTCATTTGGTGCCATCCATATAAATCAACATAAAGTTTAGCCGTCTCATTTGCAAAATTTTCAAATTTTTAAAAATTAATTTGATGCCCACTCGAAATTGCTTCCAAAATGACATTAAATTTTTTTATAAGAGTTATATCAACCCCTGGGATGCGGGAAGCGGTTAAGGGATCGGCGAAAAATCTTCTTGGTGTATTCCCATCATTACTGTTTTTAAATCCAGCCTTAGGAATATCAACCAACAGCCCTAATTCATCTTAAAAGGCATTTTGAATTTTTTTGTTTTCGCTATTACTTTTTTATTTTCTTCTCTTCTTGCTGGTTTTACCATTTTTTTATTGGTATTTTATACGATATATGCAGCAAGGATTCAAAAAATCGGATTCTTGCGTGCAGTATTGATGGCCCAAATTTCAGTTCTCTACGCATTCGATTTCATCATTCGTTACGTCTTTGCTCTCCCTAATAAAACGTATTCTTATTGGTCGGCAATACCTTGTAGATGATGGTGCTGGATTTTGCCAATGCACCTTCTTTTGGTAACCAATATGGCATATGAGCCGTAGGAGCACAAAAGAACTTTGAAATATGTTAGCGTCGCTATCGTCGCTGTTTTGAAATTTTTCTTTAAACGTTTGTTGTTGCGAGTCATCACAACCCTATTTCGAAATCAATTCTAAATTATTTCTTTCTTTTTCATTTAAAGTTTTAATAACTTCGTTCAAATAACAACATAATCGCCTAGGCGTGTGATCCAGAAGATCTTGTAATTCAATTTCTGAACAAGATTCTGTAACTTTTATCGATTCTTCTGGTGGATAACATTCCACTTTGGCTTTTTTTTATAAGTGAATAACATGGATAGATATTCTTGTTGGCTGCATGAATAATTTCATATTGTTTTTTAGTCATATCAGCTTCCACAAAAATTGACAACGCTTCTGATGGTGTGTGCTTTTTAATGATATCTTCAGTAGATGTGTCACTTTTTCTATATTGTTTGGCTTTTGTTGGTGTAAATAAAATTTCCTTTATAACGTTAGATGCGTCACTGTTCTCTGCAGCACGCTGACTCATTTGAGCAGCATACATTAACTCCTCACAAGGTATATGTTCCCTTAAAACCCTTGTTTTTCGCCTTCTCGTTGGTGAACTCGATTCACGAAATTCTTTGACGGTCGGCAGGGTTTTGCTACTGTCCAAGTTGGTAGAGCTATGGTGGTATTGAGCCATTGTTTGTTATTTTTTAAAAAACGCTCTCTTTTACGGCTTGCGTCTTCCCATTTTTGTTTAAGTTGGAACTTAAAAGATAAAAAAATGAATTTTAGTGCACTTTCTTCATTTGCAGGGCATTTAGTTATGTTTTTAAGGTGTGCTAATAAAAACACGAATTTGTCGTCAATTTTTTTCTCGGAACTTTGCTCCAAGACTTTATAAAGTGATCGTCTAGTCATCTCTATTGTGATAGCTTGAGGTTCTACAGTAAAAATATGAATTAGATTAAATAAAAGTTTTAATCACAAAAAAAATGTTATTGTTTTATTGACTAAAAAATTAAAAAAATCTTAGGGCGCGTACATGCGCAACTTTTTTTTTTTTAAATGGTAAATAGAATATCTAAGCTTTACCTGAAGCACAAGCTCGTAGCTTAATAAGGCTTAATTGATATTCAAAAACACTTTTAATTCGTGTATATAAAAAAAACCATTAAATTTTTTACATCAAATATAATTGATGAGAAATGTGACAGTAACATATAAAATAGAAAAAATAAATATACCAAAAGTATGAGCTTACCTTCTTTTTCAATATCCATTATGATTTTTAAAATTTGCCACTAACCACAAACTCAAAAAAATGATTTGTAATGATGCTCGTCAAAAAGAACGTAGAAAAACAATTTAATTCGTTACCACAATTACTCGATTTTTAAAGCTGCCCCAATAAGGTGGGAGGGAGATGGGTAGCCGAAATGACCATTTAGGGATGTAACCTTTATTAAGCTTTAACAATGCACCAATAAAAACAGATTTTGACAAAATTTTGGGAGTATTTTTATTTTTTTCGACGTCGGAAAAAGCCTCGACTATCCAATAAAAATATTTCAAAATATTTTTCTGAGCAGCGATACATAAAATGAGTATGACTTTGCTATTAATCAAGAAAATTATTCTCTTTTACTTGAAAATATTGATAACGAAATTGAAATAGTTGTGGATGATTTTATTGAGATAGATCTTGAAGAGTTAGCGGACTTGTTATCGGAGGATTTTGAATTAGAGCTCATACCACCAGCAATTCCTACAGAGAAGCTGATTGCAGAAGAAGAAACTAAAATGCTGAAAAAAACAGAAGAACGCTTAATAACTAAATTTACCTGTCCGAAATGTCACAATAAATATCTTAGAGAATCGAATTTTAAAAAGCATGAAAAGAAATGTTACATTCGCACTAAAGGTGTGCTTATACTCACATGTTGTGGAACTTAACGTCTAAACTGGTGCTAATTTATATTTGCAAATACTCCCAGATTATGAAATTTTTGTAATAATTCTTAATTTTGATTTTAGAAATTATTCAAAACTGTAAATTGTTGTAATGTACTATTGAACTTCCATATGGAAGGAAGATTAATATTAATGGATAATGGCACTCCACATGCCATTTGATTGGCGAGAATTATTGATTTTAACTATTACAAAATAATTTTTGTTATTTTCATTGTAACAGTCAAAACCATGTTTTGATGCAAATGCTTTTAACTGTTGATAAATACTTATCACATGTACTTTTTTATTTCTTCCAACTCTTGTGAGTGTGTTACATACATAACAGGTTTCTGTGTGTTCAGAAAAAGTGAAGAATTTATCATTTCTCTCAACTTCAAAGCCTTTTTTTGAATTTAAATCTAGCCTGCATAAGACCATGTAACATGATTTGCATAAATATTCAGGATGAACTTTTTGATTGTCTGAGGTTATATCCAGCTTGTAAAAACTAAGAGTTGCTTGTTTAAAGATAACAACAGGTTTTAACTGATAGTGACTATCCTGTTTTGTTATGCAGCCACACTTTCCACATAAATGTTTTAAATATTCCTCTTGAAGACTCATTATTTATCCTGTAATGAGATAATAAATATGAATATAAGATTACTTCTTTTGATATATCTAGAAAAAGTTAAAAATAAGGTTGTACATCACTTGTAGAAGACTCAAGAATATGCAACGAAAGGTATGGTCTTATTATTTTTATTATCATATTGTTACTATTAGTAACAACAATAACAATAAAAATAATAAGATCATTATAAGTTAAAGAAGTTTTACATGGCTGACTGTTTAAAAATGCTCATTAAAAATACATACTTAATATTTCTTTCCAACTTCTGAAATCAAAAGTTTTTTATGAACTATAAGATGCTTTTAGTTATAATACCTTTAGACAAAATGCGATTTAGGTATCAAAAATAAGAAAATTTATAACCAGGACGTTCGCGAAAAAAGAAAAAAAAAATTCAAGAGAAAAAAAAAGTGAGGCAAATAAGTTCTACATTTCCGACAAAAATAAGAAATACTCTCTGATTTGAACCTAAAGTGGGGAGCATAATCTAAGAGTGGGGTGAAAAGAACACTGAAAATCTCTTATTCGACCTTTAAACTATGTCATAGCAATTTTAATTTAACAAGGAAAATTTGTTTCACTTTACTCTATCCATTCTGGTAAACCAAACATAGGCTTTTTGCAAAAGCCTAGTTTTAGACGTCAAAGTTTAAATACAGTTAAATTTTTATTAAGCAAAGTTCATAGCTCAAATCAACCTTTTTCAGATTTGTGAACTATTCTTGATTAATTTTTTTGTCTTTTATAACCATAAGCTTCAGTAAATGCATAATTATAATGGGTTTACTGAGGGAGGTTTTTTGACGGAAATTTGACGGGTAGAAGTCGGAATATCTGTATCATGAATTTAGAAATTGACGGTAGCACGCATAGTTTTTAGCTAATTGGCGGCACCTCTGATCTATAACAATGCGTTGAGCGTCCATCTATTAATACGTCCTTGGTCGAATACAGCTTTTACCCTTATTACAAATGGCGGATTCAATTTGTAAACAAAAAAAGCGGCTTCACTTTTCGTCCAATAAAATCCCGCAAGTTAGACATCTAGTATATAAAGTATATCTATGGTCATAAAATACATCTGTTATTGTGAAATACATATGTTATTGTGACAATGGTATTTTTGCTAAAAACGCCATCCATTTTTTGCGGACTATGAGAAATATTAATCCGTAGCCAAGATGAGAAAATCACCGCAATGACAAGAGAATGTCATCAACCCTGTGTGCGACTATGCAATAATTACATTTCCCTTTTTTTATATACAATATGCTACAAATTATATAAATACAATATATATCAAACTTATACACCAAGCTAAATAATTGATTTTTGTTGTATTGTAAGTACAGTATTTGTAGTCTTAATATTTTAAACTTTAGAGCGAATTTTTTTTTTTTTTTTTTTTGTTATTCAGTTATATTATCTCGTTTAATGAGTATTAAAAAAATCTAAAATATCAATTATTAAAAAAGTCTGAAATAACTTTTGAGCAAAATAAATTTAGTTTAGGTGACGTCAAAGTACCGAATTCCACCAGTCTATTCATTCATTAGTCATTTTAGTTGCAATTAATAATAAATTTTGTAAAATAAAAAGAAACTATAAGTAATAACAGCTTATTATTTTAAATAAATAGTTTTTGCACTTACTTTTCAAATTGCTCTTTTTTATTAGCACAAAAATAAGTTACCTACCTTACATCCGAAAAATTCTTATAATTTTTGTCTAAAGTTTTGGTATTAATTTTTTGTTCCAAACAAATTAAAATACAAAAATAGATCTGTAATTGGATGTGGGTAGGTATAGTGGAATTCAGAGCTGTAGCTTACATCTCAAAACTTTTATTTTCAGAAGTTTGGCAATTGCTTTTCATGTTTGAATCCAAATGGTTGCAGAATGTTATCTTAAGGAATTGTTGAAAAAGCAAGTAGTTGAATATTTATTAAGAAAAGAAATATTTGATAAAAAGTGGCTGAGTTCGGTACTTTGACGTGTATATACCTTTCGTCTCATTGAGTGGTTAATCAATTTTTGATTGATTGGAAGTTTTGTTATGCTGTTTTTAGAGATGATTATATAGGTAAGAACTTTGACTTTACAAATTTGGTCAGTACATATATTCATGTTATTACAGTATGTAGGATAATTAAAGTATGTAGATTATTTTACAGTACTTCTATTACTCTAATCTGAGAACTTTGAATAACTCTTTCAAATGGTCTTAATGTAGAGATCCTGGCCTGTACTTCAAATTCATTTCCTTGCTGAACAATCTATTCAATTAATCAATGGACTGTAGAAGCTTCGTACAACCATGCTTTTGCCCCCTTGCTGTGCAACAGCTTTGAGGGAATCATGTATTGGCTAAATACTGACAAAAGAGAATTTCCTTTTGAAGGTGCTGAATAGATGATTCACTATCTGTAGCAAAAGGTGAAGCTCTGAAGGTGTATTTAAAACATTTGTTTTGTTTGCCTCAAACAAAAGATGAATAGTGTTCTGGAAAAGTTTAGAATTTTTTTTGGTCTGACTGTTGAAAACACTGATAACATTGAATGAGTGATCCAAATGTTATGGTTCCTGAACTATTGAGACTCTTTGTCTACTTCACATTAATAGTATGGGTGCATTGAAGCATGACTTTGTAAAACACTTAGTAAAGACAAACTTAATCTACTTTAAATGCAACTTCTCCAAAATTACTGAAAAATAAAATTAGCATTACTGATATCCTCTGCAATTGATATAATCAAAATCTTTTTGACACTTGAAAACTGACTTTTACTGATCTTTGTTTTGAGTCTTGTGATTTTCATTTTTGTCTATCACTTGAAGACAAGCTTTAAGAAAATTACCTCTATGGTTATCCTGATTAAAACATCTTCTTGTGATATGTTACAAGAACCTAGCACAACCCTCCCAAATGATTCAATGTCTGAGTAAAAATTTTAATTCTTTTAACAATCTCGTTAGTTTTTATATTTGGTTTTTTGATTGAAAAAAAGTTTCTGGCTTTTTTCCTGCCTTGACAAACTTATCTTGAAGATAACTTCAACTCTAGTGTCATTGGATGAGAACTTGTTAAGGTATTTTGCTAAATTTCTCATGTTATTTGAGAGGTTAGTTACTTGCTGAATATTTTGCATTTCATAAGCTTAAATTTTTGAAGAATCAAATTTTGAAAAAGTCAAAGAAAAAGATTGAACAGGCACTGAAATTTTGAAATTTTTGGCACTGAAATTTCCCTAAACTTTTTGGTTTCATTTGGAAATGTTTCTTTTCCTTTTATAATTAGTCTTGGTATTTTTTATGCTGAGTGTGGAAATTTTTCACCAAAACAAACCAAGTTTTGAGTTTAAACAGTAATATTGCATCTGTGTGGTTTTTCTCTTGCTACTTGAGGGAGGCATTGTGCACAGATTTTATTGGTTAAATTTATAGTTTGTTGAGGTTTTGGTCTTCTTCTTCTTCTTTTTCATTCCGTGTGGATTTTCATTGCTTTTGGATTGGATTTTTGTAAAATAAAAGTATAGGAAATTATTGAGTATTTTTTAACATATTTGCTCTAACTTTAGCCAGGTATTTGGTTTTTAAAATTTTTCTCAAAATCACTCCTAATATGTATGTATGTATATATGTATGTATGTATGTATGTATGTATGTATGTATGTATGTATGTATGTATGTATGTATGTATGTATGTATGTATGTATGTATGTATGTATGTATGTATGATGTATGTATGTATGTATGTATGTATGTATGTATGTATGTATGTATGTATGTATGTATGTATGTATGTATGTATGTATGTATGTATGTATGTATGTATGTATGATCAGTATTAAGATAAACCTTTGTACACATATACACATTAAGGTGTCTCTTAATAAAAATAAAAAATTTTTTTCTTCCTCTCTAAATTTTTTTTTCCTCTAAAAAAACAAAAAAAAGTTCTTTAAATTGGATGATGTTTAGAGGTGAACTCTAAAATTTCAAAAAATTTTGGTTCATCATGAAATATAAAATAATGCAATATTTATGTGTCAATATCTTACTGTAAATATTCAAGTTAGAAGATTAATGTCTGACAATTTTTTTTTTTGTTATAACTTGTTCTTTTTCAAATTTTGCCATTCAGATGGATCCTTGCCAAGGAACCTCTGAGGAAGTTTAAGCAATTGAAAAAGTTGTTTGATGTTGATGGTACAAAACTGCTCCAGACCCAACATACTCAGAAACACAGCTGATTTAGCTTTTGGTTGCTTTAATGGATGATCCAATGCTGGTTCTTTCATGGGCAGTAACATTAATCTCTTCATCTCAACAGACACTTTGGAGTCAAAAAGAGCAAGTCCAACCAGTTCCTCAGAAATGTACCATAGATGAAGTGCAAATTTTTTGCTTGTTGCTCTAGAAATGGTTTTACTCATAAGTTCACAATGTGTTTGAAGTCATTTAGATGTGCTTCAACTTTAATTGGAGGACTAATCTAGGCCTTGAGGTAGATGAGAACAGCAAAAGTTACCACATCATGAATTTTTCTCTTTTCTGATGTCATCATAGTGAACTGGCCACAGAAAAGCCAGATTTTAATAAGATATATGAACTTTACCATCAAACAGGCATAATGTATGATGCCTGTCACTTAGAAATGGGTCCCTTGTTCAGGAATGCTCCCAAGAAAGATAACAGATAGTTCTAGAAACTCACAATAGTCTTCTTGTGGTTGCTTCACTTCTAAGTAGACAAACTAAATGATATTTTTTTCCAGATGATGTTGTCAAGATTTTCAATGATTCATCTGTTGAAGCTGGTTGAAAATTCTTGTAATCAATGAACTGCCAGTGCTCCCAAAATCATTTATAAAGCAAAACTTCAGGACCAGTAGATTTACTTCTTGTTGGCTTGAATGCAACATCAACTACTTATTCCGTTATATGATGACAGCATCCCTAGAATATACAATCTTAGCCAAGCTTTTGCTCAAGGATACCGCAAGCACCTGAATAAGGGCCACTGTTATATGCTATAGTTTCAAAGCACAGTACTAAAATTTGATCAATAAAACCCTACTCTTAGTGCTCCTATTGATATTCAAAACAATAAAAATAAGCCCAAGACTGAGTGCAACATTGTTCAAAATGAAAATGGCATTTGTTGATGAGAGGTTTATATAGTCAAGAGTGGAAGTAGTCTAATTAACATTATGTTCAGTTGCATTCACTTTTGAGATTCGAGCACCAATGGAACACTTATAAAGGTAAGAGGATTGTAATTGCTGCTTAGCATAAAACAAAATCCTAGCCTTATTTCATGATTGTCTGAACACATCGTCAGCTGGCATTTCTAACAGTTTTTTTCTAAACCTTGTGAAAATGGAGAAAATATCTAATAGCCTGATGCTAAGAAAGCAACTTAAACTCAACATTTCCTGTTCCTATAAGCTAAACAAATAAATGTTTACTTTCATAGTGCTTCCATGATGTTATTTAAAAGTAATTATTGTTCTGTATAAAAAAAGGTGAATTAAGAAATAATCAACTACATTTAATAATCAATATTCAAAGATACTGAAGTCTTGTCTATTATACCATACATCACTATTCTAAATTATTGATTTTTGATGACCACCTCTAAATATTATCTGATTTGCATTAAATTTTTTATTATTATTATTCCATGAACCTCACAACAGGAGGGTGAGGGATTGAAAGTTCAAGCTTCCATTTTTAACAGACACCCTAATACCTATGTGTTATAAGTGTGTGTGTTTTTGTATACTTTTTGTTTAGGTATATTTTTAAAATGTACATCAAAGTTGAAATAATAGTACTTTGCACATATTGTAAAAATTCATGGATGTTAAAAGAGGATTGAATGAACCTTTTCTTTTTACTGCAACAGGTTAATATTACCTTTATTATCAATATCATGGGTGTGCTGGGTCTAAAAGCTAT
The DNA here is from genome assembly GCF_058129835.1 of Hydra viridissima. Taxonomy (NCBI): domain Eukaryota; kingdom Metazoa; phylum Cnidaria; class Hydrozoa; order Anthoathecata; family Hydridae; genus Hydra; species Hydra viridissima. Next base: position 10,507,235 of record NW_028324311.1, on the reverse strand, counting down.
GCGGGAGTCCTGCATGGGCCTTTTACCATTTAAAGGCCCTTTAGCTAAGAATATTTTCCTACATTTTTAAAATGATCAACAAATTTTATGATCAATATTTTTTTGCTACTTTGTTTGTGGTTCCACAAACAAAGCTACGTTGTTTTGTGGTCCACAAATTAAATTCTTTATTTAATTGATTTAAAATGTTTAACTTGGTTAAACTTCAAGCTCTATTTTATTGGTATTTTGCATACTACAATCTAACCGTTGTGTAATATTAACAAATAAATATTTGAAAAAAAACTTTATTATGTTGCATAAATTGCTTTTCCAAAATAGATTATATATATATACAGCGGTGGCCAAAAGTCTTGGAACAAAACATTTAACGACCAAAAAAATTTATTTTTGATCTAAAGTATAAATTTTGAAGGTTTGAGGTATATTTTTAAAGAGAATGTTGTTTAAAAAAATACTTACAACTTATTTATTTTTTTATTTATTTTACTGTTATCGTTTATTATTTTTAGTATAAAAATTTATCATAACATAAAGTATGTTGTTCCAAGACTTTTGGCCACCACTGTATATATATATATATATATATATATATATATATATATATATATATATATATATATATATATATATATATATATATATATATATATATATATATATATATATATATATATATATATATATATATATATATATATATATATATATATATATATATATATATATATATATATATATATATATATATATATATATATATATAATATATATATAATATATATATATATTAGGGTGCATTAAATGCCTCATGTTTTTGTAAACATTAAAAATTTTGACTGTACCTAAGTTAATTTTTTTCCAAATATTGTTTTAAGCTTTTGTGTGAAATTTCAATTTTCTAAGTCAATGTTTAAGGGGTCCTCCATTGATGCAAAGTTTTGTATATAGATTAACATAGCGAATAATGTATTACACGACAATTATAACAAAAAAACAGCTGGAAAACATTACATTACTAATTTTTGTTAAGTTATTTAGTGCCTACTTATTGTCAGTAAAGTTAAAAATACAGTAGTAATAGTTTAAAGTGCATAGTTAGTTGCTTATATAAACTTTAGCTTGATTTTCTTAAATATGGATGCCTTTGACGATCCTTTTCGATCACTTACAATTTGTTTTGGTACACTGCTTCATTCTTGGCAGCTATTAAAATGTCGCTGCTAAGCTTAATCCCTCTTTCTGCACAGTTGTTAATGACATTTATTGCTTGAATATTAGTGATTGAAGTTTGATATGCTCCAGAATCAGGCCAGCAAGAAGCGTCTTCATTTAAGAAGCTTGGCTGCAGTTTTAGTGCGTAAAATGTAAACCATTAATCTAATAGAACAAAATTTGCCAGTTTAGTTGATAATGTGATATCTTTTTTAGAAGGGATCTGTGGCTTTCCAAAACCTGTCCCGTATTGTCTTCTTGGGAATGTAACAGGTGCGGCTGGTTAAATTTCAAGCAAACAGTCGGCCAGCAGACATTTCTCAGCGCATGGTGTAAATAGAGCCAGAGGTACCATTTCTGCAGTTAGATACCACAAATGGCGCTGAAATGAACGTATGGCACTCTTTGCAATATTAGCATTTACTGCTTCATATTGCAAAAGTTTGCGGAAGAGCTGAAGATCGTCATCCACCATGTGCTGTGGACTAGGGTACTTGCTTTCGAGGAAATTTTTGAATTTCAATAAACTACCCCTTGAAAAGTGGGACATTGGTCATAGAAATAACTTAGGAAAAAAATTACCCTGATTGGACCACTCTTGTGCCTCCCCCAGAGCCCATTTAATTAAAGAATATGGTCAAAAAAACTCCAAAAATGACTATGTTCGATAGGCTAGGGGAGGTGATAATATAAAAGTTTTTAACTGTATTTTTAATATAATACAGGTATTAATTTATATTTTTAAATAAAAAGGGTAATTAAGGCAGAATATGAATACTTTTGCTGTTTTATTGTGTTAAATAGTGTTAAAAATTGCAAAAAAAGGAATTATTTTGCTGCGAATTATAAGTATAATTAAGTATTACAATTAAAAAAATTTTATGAATTATGATTTATCTTTAATTAAATAATATTTAAAATAATGTTAAAGTTTGTTGTATAAATTATTTTCATTTTTCAATCATTTTTGCCATTGGAAAAAGTGAGTCAATCAACCTCTCTTTAGACAAACTTGAAGACTTTTTTCCTGGCCTTTTTATAGCAAATCTAGCTTTATCAACAGTTAGCAGTCTGTTCTGAATTTCCTCTTCTTTATTGTATCTGTGCACAAACTGTTGCATCATTCCTACTGCTCTTTCAGCAGGATCATTTACGACAACTAGAGATTTAGCAAAATCTTTGAAGATTCTAAAACTTGATTGTGTGCACCAATACTGAGGTGGGAGGGTAAGCCAGTCTCTAATCCTTTGTTTATCCAACCCAATTCTATCAAAAATCAAGTAGGAGAATTGATTAACAAGTAATGATAAACTTGGGGGATCATTATAAACTCTATTTTCAATCCTAATCTTGTTTTCCACTTCAATGAGCAATTTGTTGTTCATTTTAAAATAATCAGAGTTTGGCACTCTCATATTGAAGCATAGCAGAAGCAATCTTACTTTTTTCTTCATTAGAAACATCTTTATCCAACAAAGAAAGAGGTACAATTGTAGAATCAAGATACCAGGAATGTTTGTAAAATGATTTCAACACTGCTTCAATCGCCTTTGGTTTGGCACAAACATCTTTGTATAGATCCATTTTATGTATTGATAAAATATCAATATATGGTGCTTTGACAGCTTTGTCAGATTGCAAATACCATTTTGCATAAATACATGCTATGAATTCCGACATGATATTTACTTCTTCTAAAAGTAGTTTATCTTCTTGTACCATTTTATTCTGATTAAAAAGCAGTTGCAATTTTAGATAATATATGGCTTTTACAAGGAACCTTTCATGGTGGACAACTCCTGGTTTCCTAATTTTTACACCTTCAAAAGACAAATAAGCAACAATAAGCTCAGCTAGTTCTTTTCTATTGCCTCTAAATATATTTTTACTTTTAATATACTTCTTGCAAAAATTAAGTGACTCAACTGCAACACATTCGATAACAGTTCCTTTTGTCTTATCCCAATGAAATCGTGTAACAAAACATTCTCTGGTCCAGATGTCTTTCTTTGTGTCACAACATTACAAAAGTGAACAATTTTTAACTCTGATATGTGGTGTCTACAAGCAAGAAATAATGGATAGATATCTAGATTGTTTGCTATTCTAAACAGGGAACCTTTTTTAGTTCCAGTATTACTGGAAGTTGTATCTAAGCATAACCTTCCGATGTTTCTTTCGGTTTCATATTCTTTAAGGAGATTCATCATGCCTTTATACTGATCTTCCCCTGAGGATGATGCTAGGGAAAGTACTCTGAGAAGATAAACCTCTCCATTAATATTTAAAAGAAGTGCTAATCTGTCATTTTTTAATCACTTGCCTTTTTTTAATTCAAATAAGGTTTTACCATCAAAATGAATGATAGGTGGATATTTGGAGGCTTTTAAAGCAGCTTTAATGTCATTTCTGGCTTGTTTACTTATTATTAAGTTTACCTTTTTCATTATGTGATGAGGTTGCTAAAATCCTGCAATGAAGTTTACTTACATCCACACAAGATTTATGAACAACAGAAGTGACAACTTTCTGGAGAACTGCAGAAGATATATCATTAATTGATGCTGCAATAGCAACACTACCACTGTAAATATCTTTAGGAATTGTGCACGTAATTGGTTTTTCTTTTTCTTTTCTCCTTGTCCAATCTCCAGGTTCAAAGTCTATATCATTCAACATTTCTGTATCGCTTTCATCTAAATTTGTTCCTGATCTAAATTTTCTGTAACTCCTAAAGTGTTGTGCTTTCTTTTGCATTTTTTCTTTCTAATACTCTCTCTAGACATTTGACTATATTTCTTATCCTCGGCTCCATGAATAAACTTTCTATCGCTTTCTTGATCATCTAAAAACTTCAAATCTTCGGCTTTGTCTTTATCTAATCTTTTCTTGTTGTTCATTATGGTACGTCTAAGATTTGGTGTAACAATCCAGAACACTTTCTTTGTCTTCTGTATAAAATAATTTTGTTTTTTTAAATCTGAAGTTGATCTTCTCTTTTCATGCTTTTTTAAACTGTAGTATTCTTTTTCTAAGCTACTTAGATACTTTCTAAGGATTTTGTCAGAAACTATTGGAAATCCAGCTTTATTCCAAGGAGCTATAATCAAAGATAATATGCACTTGCATTTGTCATTTTTACATTGATTCTTTTTCATCATATTAGGCATGCAATATGGTATTGATGACTTTTTCACATTTTTTTCCAGTGAAGATTTGATGTAGTAAGAGTTTTTCAATATTTCCATTCCTGTTGGAAGTTGCATACCTTAACAATATAAAAAATGTATTTATTGATGTGAATAATATAGATACTTCAATATTTCATTACTTATACTAAAAGGTTTTTTTTTTTTGAAATTATATTAATATAAACAATAGCCTTATCATTTTTTATATAAAGTACTCGTGTATACATTAAATTACGCATACAATGTATCATTTTAATGCAAAATAAAAAGTATATTATTATCAATCAAAATAATTACAATACAGCACCTGATATAGCTGGATTAGCTTCTCCAATAAGAAAAAAACTTTTTTTCTTGACCTAAGCTTTCTTTCTTCATCTCTGTTTTCAGTTTCTTTAATGTTCATCATAAAACCTAAAATACCATAAGTCATAAAACATGGATAAATGTATCAATAAATAGTACTTTCAAAAAAAAATTTTACTGTATGTTTAAAAAAAGAAAAACAAAGAAAGACAATTAGTTAATGTACCTGTAAATTCAAGCAAACTGCAAATTCATAAGTTTCGGCAACAATAATACAAATAAAATTTGATAGGGTAATAAGTATTTTTTTAAATTATTATAATCTAAACAAGTAAAATTGTTATGGTCTCACAAATATAATAGAGAAAAAAAATAACTGATCAAAAAACAAAATTAAAGTGTAAAACAAAGTATTTCATCATTCTTATAATTTGCGGCAAAATAATTCATTTTTTTGCAATTTTTAACACTATTTAACATAATAAAATAGCAAAAGTATTCATATTTTGCCTTAACTACCCTTTTTATTTAAAAATATAAATCAATACCTGTATTATAAAAAAAAATCAGTTAAAAATTTTTATATTATCACCTCCCCCTAGCCTATCAAACATTGTTGTTTTGGCGGATTTTTGACCATTTTTTTAATTAAATGGGCTCTGGGGGAGGCACAAGAGTGGTCTGATCAGGCTAATTTCTTTCCAAAGTTATTTTTATCACCAATTGGGACATTGGTGATAAAAATAACTTTTCAAGGGTTAGTTTAATGAAATTCAAAAATTTCCTCAAAAGCAAGTGCCCTACTGTAGACATGTGTCACAAATACAACAAAATCATATATTTTTTGCACTTGGTGGGCAATTGTAATACTCCCTCAAGGAAGATCAATAATATACTGCTGCAACAGGCATATTTTGATAGAATAGATTGGTTTGGCCATCCATTTTGCCTTGTGTAATGCACCCAGTCTGTTAAAGGTGATAACACTGTCTTCTGTATCCTCTGTGTCTAAGAAGAGTGTGCATAGATAAATAAACTCCTTGTAATCATCATGTCTCAGTTTAAGCTCAGCTTGAGTAGCCCTCAGGACTTCAGAGCTGCATGAGGAAAGAAAAGTTTTGGCTTCTTGACTGTAAGACTTCGTCGAGTCAAAGCGTTTTAGAGACGACTTCTTAAATGTTTTGCCTATAATACTAAAGTTCTTTCAGAATTTTGAAAAAAGAACAATGGCATAGGTAGTATTTTTATTATGACTTTGTTATTTTTTTAGCTACAACAGTGAATTTTTTTTTAAAAGATTTATTATTAAATTCTCTACAAATCTGTCTTGATGGCTTTGTTTTATGGTTTTTAATTTTATTTGTAGATAATGAAATCTAAAGATTTGCAAAAGCTTGTACTTTCTAAATACCAAAATGGTGATGGTCCATCAAAAATATTTGCTATATTAAGGGTGTCATTGGGTTTCGTACAATAAATCAATGGTGTCAAATGATAAGAGAACAGACTCTATCGAGTTGAAATGTTCATCAGGTGGTCCAAGATCAGTTCGAACAAATGCAAACATTCAAAAAATCAGAAGTCCTTTGAAATGTAAAAAGAGGATTTCATCTCGAAAATTAGCTAATGAACTCAATATCTCCAGAACCAGTGTTTAAAGAATACTTCAAAAGGATCTCAATTTGCAGGCATACAAACATAGAATTGAACCACTGCTTACAAATGGTCAAAAAGTCAAGAGAATTAAATTTGCAAATTGGATAAGAAACCATTTTCGAAAAGAACAAACACTGAAAATTCTGTTTTCAGATGAAAAAATTTTTGATTTAAATGGTATGTACAATCCCCAAAATGATTGCATGTGATCCACTAATCGTAATGAAGCTGATAAAGATGGTGGTATTAAACAGAAACAAAAATTCCCTCAAAAGGTAATAGTTTGGTTGGGAGCTTTTTCAAAAGGTGTTACACTACTGGTTATTTTGGACAAAGATACAGTAAATCATGACTGGTATATAAAAAAAGTGTTGTCAGTGGCCTTGAAATATGGAAACGAGATGTTTGGTGATGATTGGACATTTCAACAAGATGGGGCAACCTCACATACGCATCATTTAACTCAACAATGGTGTCGTGATAATTTTCCTATGGGATGAACTTGTTCACCAAATGAAATGGAATAAAGTTAAATCAAAATTAACATTAATTCAAGAACTTAAACGAGCTGTAAAAAACATTAGAGTAAATGTAGCTTTAGAAAGTTGTACTAGTTGGACCAATCGCTTATATCGTAAAATACTACCTATGCCATTTATCTTGAGCCACCCGTTATGTAAAATTTTTATTATACAATTAAAAAAAATAGTTGCTTACCAACTGATATATTTAAAATAGCAGGAAAAAGTTCCAGATTTTTCTCTCATAAGGAAGTCCAAAAATATTTAATTCAGTCAAATGCAGACAGCAAGGATATAATAATCAAAGATATAGTATTATTAAACTAAATTATTTTAAACTTAAACATGGAAAACCGTTGAAGAAATTAATAACAGTTTGTAGTCTATGATAAGTAAATGTGAATTCTTCAAATATATATATATATATATATATATATATATACACACTACCGTGCAAAAGTCTCCGCTCATTTGTAATATTTCAATAAAGTAACAAAAGTTTGCAAGAAAATTGCGTTTATTTTTAATTGTTTATTAAACAATGAATTAGACAGTAAATACAATACATTTTAGGATGATTTTAAATATATAAAATCAAGAAAATGTTAATATACAAAGTTGTAAATGTTAAATTTTATTTTCATCAATATGAGACCCCTTGGAGCGTATAACAGCAGCACATAATCTTGGCATTCGGGCTAATAATTTATTCATGGTTTCCGCTGTTATCTCATTCCAAGCTTTTTGCAAACGTTCCCATAGCATTTGCTGATTAATAAAAGATGTTTCACCTGCTTCTCTGATCTTCCGATCCAGTTCATCCCACAACTTTTCGATGGGTGATAGATCTGGTGATTGAGGAGGCCAAGTCATAATTTTGCAAACTTTTCCCCTTTCTTTTAGTTTCAAATAATTTTTGCATAATCCAGATGCATGTTTTGGATCGTTGTCCTGCTGCATGATGAATCCTTTCCCAATTATACGAATACCAGATGGAATCGCATGCTTAACCAAAATATTATGGTACATGTGTTTATCCATGGTAGATGTGATTTTAACTAAATCTCCAGTTAACCCATTGCCAAAACATCCCCAAAGCATAATATTACCACCTCCATGTTTTACAGTACTTTGTATACATTGAGGAAGCACTCTTTCATTAGGTAAACGCCTAACATGCACGCGACGTCGGGTACCAAAAAGTTCGAACCTACTCTCGTCTGTCCATAGAACTTTCTTCCAATCTTCTAATCCCCAATTTTTATGCATTTTTGCCCATTCCAATCTTTTCTTCTTATTTACTGCCCTCAACAAAGGTTTACGTGCAGCAATGCGTCCAATTAAGTTGACTGATCTTAGTCTTCTTTTTACAGTATCAGTTGATACTCGCTTTACCCTTGTTTTGTTGAGTTCTGCTGTTAAAATTGTGGCTGGAATTTTTCTATTTCTTTTGCTGGACACAACAATAAACGTATCTTCTTGCCGTGATGTAACTCTTGGTCTTCCAGAACGTGATCTGTCACTGTTGGAACCAATATCATGCAATCGTTGTAGAGCATATCTCACACCTGATTCGGATATTTTTAACCTGGAAGCAATTTTTCTATATGAATAACCTTCTTCACGTAAAATACATATTTTGCCACGAAGTTCTTCACAATATTCTTTCTTTACTTTCACCATTTCTCAAATTCTTTATTAAATTCAAGACATTAAATGCGCACACTAATGCCATTTTCAAGTATAAATATAAACATAAGTCTATTAAAAGCAACCAATTAAAATTACTGAAAACATCCTTACCATGCCGGAAAGTATCATGCTACTGTCAAACCTAAGCTTACAAAAAATATTTTGGTTAAAACTTTTGTGCAGTTTTAAATTTAATAAAGAATACTGAAGAACGTTATATGTATTTTACGTGAAAAAGGTTATTCATAGAGAAAAATTTCTGACATGTTTTTAGCAGCAGAACTCAACAAAACAAAGGTAAACAAAATTATTTGAAACAAAAAGAAAAGGAAAAAGTATGCAAAATTATGATTTGGCCTCATCAACTTTTTATATTAACATTTTTTTCTTTTTATATATTTAAAATCATCCTAAAATGTATTGCATTTACTGTTCCTTGCAAATATTACACATGAGCGGAGACTTTTGCACGGTAGTGTGTATATATATATATATATTTGTAGTAAATTACTTCATGGCTTTTTGAAACCTGCATGTCAATGATTACTATATGGTAATTATCAAATTAATTTAAACTTTTAGTTTGTTATGAACAACTTTTTGTAATTTTTATGAACTATGATTAGGACTTAACATAATATAGATGATATTATAAAATAACAATTATAAAATTTGATATTTAGAATGAAGAATCAAGATGTGCGACATATTGAATGGGAAGAGCTTGATAAACGCAAGTATTATGTTGTTGGTCCAATTATGATGGTTGGTGTTCGCTTGATTATATTCCCACCAATTCTTATTAAAACACGACTTCAAGTACAGCAACATAATTCCCATTACAAAGGAACCCTGGATGCCTTTAGAAAAATATTTAAATATGAAGGCATTCGAGGGTTCTACAAAGGTTTTTCTACAAACTTAGTTACTGTGGCATCAAGTCAAGTCTATATAACTACATTTGAAGTTGTTCGCTCAAAGCTTCCTAACATAGGTAACACATCAAAAAGTTTAGTTGCAGGTGCATGTGCATCACTTGCAGGTCAAACCATAACTATTCCTATAGATATTATTTCACAGAAGCAGATGATGGCTGGTCAACAAGCTAATATTTCAAATATACTAAAACCAAAAATTAAATCTGGTGTGTCAATTGTAAAAGAAATTTACAAAACAAGCGGCATCAAAGGTTTTTATAAAGGTTACATAGTTTCTCTAATGACTTATATACCAAGCTCCGGCTTGTGGTGGGCTTCATATTATATGTTTACTCAACTATTTGATAAATTGACTCCAGACTCTACTCCACATCTTGCTATACAAGGAATTAGTGGAATTTCAGCTGGAGTTGTAGCTTCCACACTTACCAATCCTGCAGACACAGTGCGTACAAGGCTACAGGTAGCATATGAATTTTTTTTTCTTAAAAAAAATTATTTTAAAACGACTCTATTGTATTTTCTGTTAATTTACTAAATTATGTATTTTTCGCATTAAAGTTTTTCTTTATCCTTAAATTAACCAATGGAATTTCAGTCCTAACAAACATATCGGTAAAAATAGATAATACTTTGATTGATAAAACAGGTGAACAAGTATTCATCTTACTATTGCTCACCATGTTGTTTAATACTGCAAAACAACTACAATTTAGAACTCTTGTGCTCTTTACTCACAGACACTTCGCCACGATTAACTTCCAATTATTTATTGCAGCTGTTTTAGCGTCAGAATTATTTTACATCATGACTATTTCTCTCCAAGAGCTACGACCAGTAAGTAGTCGATGACTTAGTGACGGCATTGATGACATTGACGGGATTGTGAATTTTGTTTCTAGTCTTTAAAGCTCTCTACGCCCAAATAATCCTTTTCAATAGGAAGGATGAACCGTTAACTAACGATACATTAAAATGCCATTCATCTAACTCATAGTTCTGAACTTAAATCTGTATATTCTTTATTTCTTCACTTTTGCAGTTTTTATTCAATCAACACTAATGCTATTTACAATATTTATTGTTTACGCTTGAGTTCTATTATGTGTATTATGGTATATTAAGGTTGAAGGAGGAAAGTCATCCGTTCGCAGCGTCATAAAGAAGCTGTACGAAGAAGAAGGTTTACGTGCACTTCACAAGGGACTAACAGCGAGATTAATTTCATCTGTGCCGTCAAGTTGCGTCTTGGCTGTTAGTTATGAACTTGTAAAAACATTTAGTTTAAAAAGTTAGCAAATAAAATCATAAAATATTTGGTAAAATATTTAAATGAGTTTTTTGCGTAATTTTCAATAAAAACTGTTTATACTTTAATTTTATAACCTATATTGTAATTAGATGATTTTTTCGGGGGGTTTTTCTCTTAAAAAAGATACGTCATTCTTAATAGAACATTTTTCATTGAATGAAAAATAAACGGTCTCATTCGTTTGTTGAATGAATTAAGTGTTTAAAAGTTAGTTGTACTTTAACCACGAATGTTTTTATTTAAAAAATTTTGCTTCCAAAATCTTACAAAAATAAAGATATTTTGTACAATATTTTTACTTGTTCACGATAATTTACAGTTGTCAACGGAAACTCTAAACTCAGAGAGGGAACGAATCCAATAATATTTATGATTTATTAAATAAATTTCAGATTGTTTCCGTCGTTAGGTGTTCTTTTGAAAAAACTTTTCCTATAATTATTGGCGAACTCAATGGTAAACGCTTAAATCAATGGTAAACGCTTAAAAGATCGCTAAACGTGTATTTCACCTTTTTTTAAACGGAAATACTTTGTGACTTAATTTTTACACTTTTTATTTTACACTATATATATATATATATATATATATATATATATATATATATATATATATATATATATATATATATATATTAGTCTTAAAGAAGAATCTCACGTTTTAGAAGTTTATACTTGCCGTGGTGTGCAAGAGAATAATTCAAATAATATTATGAATGTTCTGTCCCATACTGTTAAATGATCTCTATTTTTTTCTGAACTGTTAAAAAGCAAACCGGTTATTAAAAATAAATTTTTTACTAGGAAAGTTATTTGTTCATCGAAGTTCATGTATTTGAGTGTACAAATAATAAGAACAACGTTGATTGAAATTTTGAGCGACGATTTTTGATTATTTTAGTGGTCTATCATGTCATGTACGTTATCGAAATATGAAAGTATGCTATTATAATTAAATTATCATCAAAATATAGAATATTTTTCAGCATTTTTGGCATAAAATATCCTAGAAAAATTACCCAATTATGTAGTCGTGTCATCTCTTTCCAAAAACTCCATAAAAAACCGCCAGAGAAATCAGAAACGAAATGGAAAATACTCATCATCTTTGAGTAGGCTTTCATTTCAAAAAAGATTGATCTTTTCAACGTTTTACGACTAATTTTTTAAAAGAACTTAACTTTTATTGTTTAAAAAGAAATTATATCTTAAAGAGGAGTACTGCTACACCATGAATTCAAAGAATAAAATCGTGAAGATAGTTTGAACAGCATAAAATGATAAAATTTGTTTTTTCACAGATTGTAAAAAATGAGCTAAAAAGTTTTTAAGTTTATTGATTTTATCATGCAGTATTTTTGATGTTTAAACAATACTACTATAAATAGAGTTCGTAATTTAACCAAGTAAATCGCTACATAGTTATAATTGAAGACTACACAACAAAAACTACAGATGTTCAATATTACAAGTTTTCGTATTTGCGTCCATTTTAGCGTGAACAGGTACTTACCTATTACTTCTGACAATATAATAATATGTAATCAAAAAACCATCGCACAGTGTGTCATTTTAACAATTTAGAAGGAAAAAATTCCAAACACAAACATAGACTATAACTTTTTTTATTTAAAGTACAATTATAGATATAGTAATCATTAAAACGCAAAAATAAAAGACACATAACAAAAATAAAAGCATAGATAATATTTTTTGAATTTTACAAAATAGAGCAAATTTAAAGAATTTAAGAGTTTTTGATTTTAATTTCAATAATAAGGAAATTTTATAAAATAGACATTTTACAATTAATATTTTAAAATTAAATAAGTTGTTTGGTATCACTGGCGATGACATATTCATCTAGTGAATCCTCAGATAAGTCCACAGAATCATCACTTTCTAAAGCTGTCTCACTTTGCTCACTTTCTAATAAAATTAACAATTCAGGATTCATTTTAATATGCTTAGTTTTCGGGCATGCTCTTAAAATTGCTATAACCGGATCTGAAGTAATTAACAGTCTGTTTATTAAATCCGTATTTGTGTCCATTCGTGATGTTTTCCTCGTAAAATATTCCCTAAACTGCTATTTACAATTTTTGTGTAAAAAGAGAAATTTTGACTTTTTCGGCACACAAAAGGTAAACAAGGAATACTCCTCGGAGAAAAGAATTTTTTTTTAATCTTTTTTTTGTAAACAAATTTCATATCAACGTTTTAGAGATTTGCGTACGAAAATAAAGGTCTTATATTTACTTAATATATATTATATTCCTTGCTTACATTGTGTACCAAAAAACGGGTCTGCATTTCTTACATTTAGAGGTACAAAAGTTCGTGTACTCAGTGATTTATAATGCTCAATTTTTATTGATTAAAACTAAATTTTATTTATGAAGATGACAAACAAATTTCGGTCGATGACTAATTTGCTTACTAGCTTTTTTTATCGCAGTGAGATAGAATAAAATTTTACTTTTGAACAGAAGTAAAATGGCATTTGCCTTTTCTGACCATTTTGTTTATATGAACGCACCTTATATTAACATCCTAAACAAACATTCTTAATCGTTTAAGGGTTCTTAGCAATTTTGATCATTTACAAATTTTTGCCTCAAGGAGGCGATTAGCACTGGCATTTTGGTTGACCATATATAGTAAAAATTACATACAGTAATGGTTGTTATAAAGTTAAACATAATACTAGTGCTTATTTACAAGTCTTTCAACATTTAGATGTAACACCTATTTGAATTATTCATTTAATACTAATTTAAATAATTACAAAAAAAGTTTGAAAAATTTGCTGACGACGGTTCTCATTCTGTGGCATTAGAACAGGAGCCTCTCGAACAATATTGGCCTGAACACCTTCATCTTCCTGAAAATCAGCACCATCATCTCCTACAGCAATACACATGTTGTGAAGAAAAAATGCACACTGGACAAATTTTGCAGCAAAGTCCATATTTTTAACACGAAGTCCAGTGCTCAATGCATAGAAATGTTGCTTAACAATTCCAAATGCTCGTTCAATACAATTTCTTGTGGAAATGTGAGCTTGGTTATATCTTGATTGAGGTCCATTTACTGCACCAGGGAAAGCAGAAATTAGCAAATCATTATTAGGATAGACGCTGTCCCCTAAAATCACATAACCTGGGAAAGACTGCTCACCAGATTCAAAGTGTGGATTCTCAAAGTACCTAAAACATTAACATTACTTCAAATATTCTTGTAAATTACTCTATACAAAATTGGAACAGTTTATTTTTATTAATATTTGAAAAAAAAATTAAATTCATATAAACGCTCAAGAGACACCTTGACTAAAACCTCACCAAATTTGTATTGGGATCCTTAGTAACAATCATTATGCTATATGGTCTTTCATTATGCTATATGGTCTAATTATTGTAAAACACTTTTTATGGCTGTATTGGAGTAAAACAGCAATATAAAACAAGTGGATACCCAGTTTCTCAAATTATAAGTTTACTGAAGAAATTTGAATTTCATATATCTATGTACTTTTATAGGCATCAGTCACTCTACAAAACAAAGGGATTGAAAGCTGAAGTATTTTCAAAGATGAATAAAAAGTCATTACACTCTAGTTTTCAACCTAATGTTTTGTAGAAAGATAGATGCCTATTGGGGCTGAACTATTTCAAATTTTTAATTAAAATCATTTCATTTAAAAATGCTTTAATATTTTCAATTCTTAATCAAAAAAATTTAAGTCAACAAAAACTTACATTTTCTATTTTTTATATTTTGTTTACTTCCTTTAAGTGAAGTGGAACAAAATAAATGAAACTGAACAAATGAAATACAGATTAATAAATTTTGTCTAAATGTCAAATCAAAAAAGATTTTGTCAACTTCAAAGCTCATAACTTTGCAAATTTTGCAGCTACAGAGGTCCAACATACCATTTTGGAAAACTTAAAGCCTGCTGATTTCAAATATGTCAGATATGGTATAGATTGGGCCTACATTTTGGAGATACATTTGGTGCCATCACTCCAAAAGGAAGGCACAACCTATATCATGCCAGACATATTTGGAATCAACAAGCTTTAAACTTTTCAAAATGGTAAGTTGGACCTCTGTAGCTGCAAAATTGTCAGAGATACAAGCATTCAAAATTATTTTGTAATTTATAAAAACATACTTTGCTACAAGGTAAGATTAGATTAAGTTTTATGTGTCATTTTTTGCCAAAACAAATTTATTCTGATTTAACAAATTAAAGAAATTTTTGGACTTTCAAAGTGTAGGACATTACAACTTTAAGCAAGTAGGCAACACTAGATTCATGTAAATAGACTCATACTTACTCTTGAATCATGCCAAGATCCTGGTGCCTTGGATGAAACATAAAAGAACTGAAGTTCTAGTCCACAAACTACCATGAGATTTAAGCTGTGTGTATGGTGCCTGTTCACCATACACACAGCTTAAATCTTCATCAGCACTTGTAGGATTTACCAGTACATGAGTGCCATCAACATAACCACACACACTTGGCATCCTTGCAATCTCAAAAAATTTCTGTGCAAGTCCACAAGAATTTTCAGGCCAATCAATGTATTTTTCTCTCAAGTTAAAGATTACATCACAAACATTGTGCACAATCCTGGAAAAGACAAAATTATTTGCATGTCAGAAAATGTTGATCAAAAATTGAACTTGATACATGGTTCAATTATAACTTTATAAAAAAAATTGTCTGCACAGATTTTACCAAATAAATATTGGCTTGTTAACAAGTTATTATCTTATCAAGCCATCATGATGGCTGGGAGTTTTAGCAATCGCAGAAAGTCTTACCACTCTATTATGAAAAATATTATACAAGCTCAATAATATCAAACCAAAATTTTTTTTTAAAATTTGAATTTTTAAACATAATTTTATTACATAAATTTTAGTATATATAAATAACTAACAAATACATTTCACCTAAATACAGTGTCAGTACTAATCTTGTAACAGTCTCAGACAGCATGATAGAATGTATTGGTCCCAAAAAAATGTAGAAAAACTTTGATTTGATCTTTGGCTGACAGGCTCTTGTTTCAACCAGTTTTAGGCTTTAAACGATCATTTAGTTACTCCTCCAGTAAATTTACAACTTGTGCAAGGAACTCTGTAACATTCATAAAAAGTCTTGTCATCAATATTATCATCAAATTTTCTGTAATTGAACTGACAAGGCTGTCACTCTTGTAATTCTAGTTCCTCAAACATTCCCATTTCTAAGTCTTTATCTGATGAACAAACTGCCATTTTTAGAATACTAAACATTTATTGAACTTCATAGAAATTTCAGATCTGTTACAATGATGAAGATTTAATCAAGTAAGTACATAAAAACATAGATAAAATTTGGTGATTTGCATTAAAATTTGCCAGTTTATGAAATATCCACCATTAGTGGATAAGAGACTGTGCTTTTGCTAAATGACAAACTTTACAAATTGTATTTTTTTTAATGCCAGGTTGAAACATGGTTTATTCTATACTTATGATACTATTTACTTTATTTTTGCTGTTTTTTTCCAATTTGGAAGTAATGCAATTTATTTTTAAATTTAAAAGATTGTAACTAATATTAGTAAGATTATTAAATTGCTTAAATTATCTAAAATGAAGCAATAAAAACATTTTTCCAGTAAATGCTAATTCCCTAACTATTATATCACAATTTAAATTTCCATGCAGTAAACAAAAAAAAGTTTGTTATTTAATGAATATTTAACCTCTTTTCCACTAATGTTGGAAAGATTACAAAGATTTCTTTAGCTCATTTGCTCCTTTTATATAAGTTTACATATAGATAAAAACCATATGATCAAAAAGGTGATCACAAATAATATATTTTGAAGATCAACATCATTTGCATTTGCTACTTTTAAATCAGCATGTTACTAATAAAATTTTTACTCTATTTATTAAAGTTAAATCTGTTAAAAATAGATACATTAGTTTTTAATAGTCACCATAAATGTGCTGTATATGGCACAATTATGGTAATTTGGCACATAAAAACTCCCAGCTACACAACCACACATGATTATAGAATCGGCATGTCCCTTCATATGCAAAATCACAACAAAATAATTTTGAATTAATTTCTTCCGATCACCACATAATCACAGTGTTTGAATAGAGTTTTTTCATTCTACAAAACAAGGGGTTGAATGCTAAAGTCTTTTGTAATAAAAGTTTTTTGATTCATTTTTGTAAATACAACAGCTTTCAACCCTTTGTTTTGTAGAGTAAGGGGCGCCTGTTTTTAGGTCTTTCATGTCTTATATTGCAACCAATCGTGAGTTTGCTCTACTATAAAATTACTATTTTGATAAAAGTTGCTACTTCAAGTTGATGGATTTTTAAATATTTTAAAGTTAAATAATACTTCTCACTCAATGCTTACTTTTAGAAAAATGTCAAAAATATTGTTGAAACACTTAATATTCAGTGAAATTATGTAGCTCTACATTTTTCGAGGACAAAACTTTTTGTTTACAATAGTAGACATCTGTGGTTTGAAGAAAAAATCACGAACCTTAGCACACATCACTTTGCAAAATCATTCTTTGGTTAAAATTTTGCGTTATTACACGAAATTTAATATTTGCAGCAGTTTTATTTGCGTGAGAAATTTTGAGTAATTTACTCAAAAATTCTGCTTAGTTTTGTTTTTAGGATTGCAGCTCACGGAAACTTTTTTTGTGTAAGAAAAAAGCTGCTTTTTTGCGTAAGTTACGCATTTTTGGCTTTATAGGCACGGTCGTTTGTAAGAGGAAAGTTATTATACGCATGCGCAGTAGAGTTTAAAATAATTTAAAATTTTAAAAATGGCTACGGATGCAAAACTTATCATTGACAACGAGTAACTTGTTTAATTTTAGATAATTAAATAGGCTTTTAACTATTTTTTAAATGAAATTATTGTGAAAATAACTTTCACCTGTACTAAGAAATGTTTTAAATAAAATACAAAACCTCTGAATGTGAATAAAATCTACTTTCAGGTAAAGCTACTTTTACTGTTTTTGTTTATAATCTTTAAACCTTTTTTAAAAAAATTTTGAGCGTATAAATTTTTAAATTTTTATTTATTCAGCAACATGAACCTTTTATCTTTTTTGCATTTTTTGCTTATATGAGGATTCAATTTTTTTTGCAGGGTTAGTATAAAATCTTAATCGTTAACTTTTTGTAAACTGTTGCTATGGTACTCTTTTCCGATGTGACTATATATATATATATATATACAGTGGCGGCCGGTGACATTAAACTTTGGTGGGGCCAGCAAATATTAACCAAAAAATATCGCAAATTTTTGAACTTAGCGATGTTTTTAAGGTTCTTTTCTTCAAGGGCCAGTTCAATGAGGCCCTGCGGTGCGTTTTTTCGTCCCATCTGAAAGCACTACAAATTCTGCGCGCGCATCAAAAATAATATTACTACAAACAAAATAAATAGGGCCAGTAAAAATCGGCCCAGCCGTTATTGGCAATGAATTAAAATAACGCTACAATACTTTGAATAAATTGCAAATAAACATATTACTTATAAAGTAATATAGTTTAAAATTAGAACTAACTTAGAACTATTTATTTTTATAAAACCTGTCTGCAAATAGTTTAGGCTAATAGTTGCATGTTTAGATATATATAAATACATAATTACATTACCAAATACTTTATCTTAAATAAATATAAGTGGGGCCGGGCCCCTATGGCCCCTATTGACGAGCCGCCACTGTATATATATATATATATATATATATATATATATATATATATATATATATATATATATATATATATATATATATATATATTATCATTGAATTAAATCTAAATTTTTACTTACTTTAGATGGTAAACTGTATTATGTATAAAGCCTTATTTGGCGCTACTCGACTTTCTCCCCCCCCCCCCCCCTAATTTTATGACTGATTCTATTAGAGAATTTTATGCTGATTCATAAAAATATAAAAACATAGACCTGAAAATCAACGGAAAGTGCTCTAATTCGAAGTCAAAGTTGTAAAAAATCCCACTATAAACCCTAATATTCGCATTTTTTTCAAAACGCTTTCATTTTTAACGAAAATTAATTACCGTTACATTGTGCAATAAATAGATCTGGTTTCCATAAGCCTTAGCGACTACTTTATCCAACCCAGAATATGTAGCTACTCTATCATTCAACATGCTTTTCATAAATTCAATATCAATATCGATGGCGTCTTGTTCAACTTTAGTTAACCCCTTTTTCTTTGCAGTTATGTCCTTTAGAACTGTGTTCTTATAAAATTTCATTGTCAAATTCAATTCTGATTTGAATTTTATTATTCTAGGTTCATCCTCTCGTCTTCTATAATCTTTCAATTTCATCAAACTAATGAATTCCTTTTCATAGTAATCTTTTATTACTCTACCAATATTGTTCTGCCTTCTAGAGTTGGGATATTGGCTTTCTGATAGTGTAAGAGCACATTTCCTATAGTTGCAGATAAAGCTTGATCCCAGTGCAAATCCTTCAGGTTTGATAAAAGGCATAACAATACTTGTCTCTGTGTTGGCAATTTAGAACCTTTAATTTTCTTATCATCATCTCTAGGATTGGTGCCAAGTAACAATTTTATATATTTTTTGTATACTTTTTTATCCATTATTGTATACTCAAAATACAATAACAGTAATATGTAATAACATATAATAATATTTATCTGAAAAAATATCAATATATATATTTTTCTGAAAGGAGTTCAAGTTACAGTTCAAAGTCATTAACAAATGGTAATAAACATCAGGGTCAAACTAGGGTCGAGGGGTTGGGAGTCTGGGGTATATTCCCCCTGGCCCCTGCCAGACACGAAGGTCCTGGGCCTAACTATAAAAAAAATGAACAAGTAAAACACGTAAAAAGACATAAATGATAATAATAAATGTTTATATGCTTCAATTTTGTAAAAACAATGCAATAAATATTGTAGTTATTTCTAGAATTAAACTGTCACATTTTACTGAATAACATTATCAGAAATATCCTCTACCCTTATCTCCAAATAACCAAAATTAAACCCTTAAGTGATTAAGAGTTTAATTTATTTTGTGCTTAATTTTTTGCTACCATAAGGGCCTTATCTATGACTTGCCTCCAGGTCCCTTACTGCCAGTCGGATCCTGCCCAATATATTGGATAAAAATGATAAAAAACAAAAACTTTGCAAGGTCGGAGCTACCACAAAAATTGCACAATCTTCTTGAAATTTCACATAAATGCTAGTTAGACCAATATGCAATACTAAAATTATGAACAGCCCTCTACAATAAAAATTTAATATTTTAGGGACAACTGTCACACCCTAATATATATATATATATATATATATATATATATATATATATATATATATATATATATATATATATATATATACAGTGCTTCCAGAAAGTATTAGCGCACTCGTAATTTTTTTATTATGGACGACTTCAAATCAATATAAATTGTAAAGTAATTTAAATTTTGAACTAATTTTTTTTTTTAAATGAAAGGTAAAAGCAATTAAATTTAATTATAATGTCAAATATTGTTAACCTGCTTGTTTTTTTTATGAGTTAATCATTAGCAAGCTTATGAAGAAAAAACACCTCAATTCATACCTTGCAACAAAGAAGCCACTATTAAGTATCAAAGACCGTCTCAAGCGTAGAAAATGGTGCAAAGAGAGAGCTGCATGGACTGTAGAGCAATGGAGAAAAGTAATTTTCTCCGACGAGTCAAATTTTGAAATTATTAATCGCAAGAAAAGGGTTGTCGTGAGGAGATACAAAAACGAAAAGTATAATCCTCGTTTTATCATGTCAAAAGTTCAAGGAGGAGGAGGTTCAATTGGCATTTGGGGCTGCATTGTTGGATCTAGCAATGGACTGGCGCATCTTTACACTGATCGCCTTAATCAACATCGATATAGAGAGATATTAGAAGATTATTTAAAGCCATCAATGGACGTTTTCAAGGCTGACTCCACCTGGCAATTTCAACAAGATAACGCTCCTTGCCACACAGCACGCTCAATAAAGCAATACATGGAAGAAAAACGGCTGAATCTAATGCCTTGACCCGCTCGCTCACCTGATTTAAATCCTATTGAAAATCTTTGGAGTTGGATGGACTGCAAATTACAAAAAAGCAAGCCCACTAACTTGGTGCAGCTCAAAACGCAAATCCAAGAGTTGTGAAACACCGTGCCACAAGAACTAATCAGAAAACTTATAGATTCTATGCCGCGTAGAGTCTTGGCATGCCTTAAAAACAAAGGTGGTCACATAAAATATTAAACTTTCTTAGAATCTTTGAAAAACTGTAAGTGCGCTAATACTTTTGCACGCTTAATTTCAGACATTTTTCCGAGTAGTCATTAAACTTCTAATTAACTCATAAAAAAAAAAACGAGTGCGCTAATACTTTCTGGAAGCACTGTATAATATACAGTGCTTCCAGAAAGTATTAGCGCACTCGTAATTTTTTTATTATGGACAACTTCAAATCAATATAAATTGTAAAGTAATTTAAATTTTGAACTAATTTTTTTTTTTTAAATGAAAGGTAAAAGCAATGAAATTTGATTATAATGTCAAATATTGTCAACCTGCTTGTATATATATATATGGTAGTACAGCAGTTAAGCGGCGTAAAATAATTTTTAATTTTCGCTTGATTAAACTCTGCGATGGTGAAAATTAAAAAAAGTTAATCTGTGAGTGACGTTGCGAAACGTGAAAGAAAACCGCATTCGAAATATGGAAAAATTCGAAATGTTTAAAAAGAAAAGAAAGGCCTCATAGAAAAGATAAGTAAAAGTAATAGTCACTGCTAAATTTTTTTATTTTTTCATTTCTATTATATATTATACGTATTGTAACTATATATACAAAAATTAATTTTAATTAATTCTGCACTGAATAAATCGTTTACATTAACTAAATAGTTATTCTTAGTTAACATGGTAAATCTTTGTTTAGATGGCTATGTAACGTGTTGGTCATGGGAAACCAAGTGCTCCAACAACTATTGTTGCTAAAGATGAAATCCTGGCTGAACCACGTGTGTTGCTGGCGTCAAACATTTAAAGGGTTTCCAATATTTTCGGCGTTTCTATCTTGTGTGTCTTGTCAGTATCCTCTGTAGTTGATAAATAAAACGGCTATTTTCATAGCCACATATTTTTTAAAAACATATTTAGCAAGAACAATTATTGTGGTACCCTATTTCCGTAATTGTAACAAAAAATTTGCCTAAAACAATCTAAAATTGTACAATCATAAAATATACAAATTTAACTTTCTTTACATAATTAATAATGTATTAAGTAAATATTAGAAATATAAATGATAAAATAGTTAAATATTAACCATAAAAACAAAAAATAAAAATATTAAACAAAAACGTATTTAAAAAAATAACCACTTTGAAATTTATCTACTTAAGTTTTTTAAAATTATTTTAAAAACCTTTAGCCTCTGCGAGCGAGAGCTATAAAAGCAAAAGTATTAAATTATTTTACGCCGCTTAACCGCAGTATTACCATATGTATATATATATACCCAGCTAACACAAAGCGTTAAAGAAACGTTCGTAGAACGTTAGAAACGGTCGGGCACGTTCTAAGAACGTTGGAAACGTTCTTTGAACGTACTTGAAAGTTTTGCGTTAGCTGGGTATATATATATATATATATATATATATATATATATATATATATATATATATATATATATATATATATATATATATATATACGATATTAGAATCGATTGGACTTAAACTAAGGGCTATAGTGTCTAATGGAGCAAGCCCAAATAGAAAATTCATTAATTTTCATAAACAGAAGACTGCAGCAATATGGTAGATGGAGTAGTTCACTAAACATGGAACCATTGTGCTCTAGTATTTCTTTTCATCATCCGCGTTATTTCTTAAAATATTATTGTTTATAACAATAGATTTTTAAGAATGCGCAACTAGCATGGTTTGCAAAAAAAAACAAAAATTTTGCACGTCCATCTCTAATACTTCCACGATTAAAGACATCTTAAGCTGCTTATTCCAAAAGACGTCTTGTTAAGATGTCTTAAGGACATCTTAAACTGGTTGTTCCGACAGACGTCTTGTTAAGAAGGCTTGCGGACGTCATAAACTTGCTGTTCCGACAGACGTCTTGTTAAGATGTCTCACGGATGTCTTAAACTGGTTATTCTGAAAGACATCTTAAACTGGTTATTCCGAAAGACGTCTTAAACTGGTTATTCCGAGAGACGTCTTATTAAGATGTCTTAAGGACGTCTTAAACTTGTTGTTCCGACAGACGTCTTGTCAAGGTGTCTCACGGATGTCTTAAACTGGTTATTCTGAAAGACATCTTAAACTGGTTATTCCGAAAGACGTCTTAAACTGGTTATTCCGAGAGACGTCTTATTAAGATGTCTTAAGGACATCTTAAACTGGTTGTTGGAAGATGTCTTAATGAGGTGTTGAAAAGCCGT
This sequence comes from Hydra viridissima, assembly GCF_058129835.1. Classification (NCBI taxonomy): domain Eukaryota; kingdom Metazoa; phylum Cnidaria; class Hydrozoa; order Anthoathecata; family Hydridae; genus Hydra; species Hydra viridissima. Next base: position 10,483,827 of record NW_028324311.1, on the reverse strand, counting down.
CTTAAACACGTCTTTAACTAGTTGTAGACGTCTAGACGAGTTAAAGACAAGTTACATACGTCTTAAAGTCGTCTTATGTTGGGTGGGCTCTAACTGACGCAAGTGTATCTAAATCCAAAAGATTAGTTTGTCCTGCAATTTCTGTAGATAATAATTTTTATTCAACATTATCAGCGCAGTCAGTCAAGCTGTGCATAGATGTTTTAAAACATCTATCTTGTTGTCTTGATGATACTTTAATTGATATCTAATTCAAAAAACTTTAGTGGTTAAACTATTTCTGGAAAGTTTGTTCAGACACTTAATGTTAGAAATTCGAATTGGGTTCTAATAAGTAATTTTACATCTGAAAATGGTTCTAATTCTGTTCAGTATTATGATTCACTGTTTACTAGATTTATTAAAGGCACTGTTCCATTACTGGTACACAGAGTTGCACGATCGTTGTTAATAAATGAATGTATTTCTTCTTTGAATGTGGAGGTCATAAGATGTCAAAAGCAAGACAATTAAAATGATTGTGGGCTTTATGCTATTGCAAACCCTACTGCTTTATGCAATGGTTTTGATTCAAGTTTAATTATCTGGGATAAAATTAGTATGAGGTCTCATTTCCTGCAGTGTATTGAGAGAAAAAAAATGGAGATATTTCCCTTACATTTCTTTATCAAATGGTAAAAAAGTATGCTCATTATCATTTCAATGTGATAATTTCTGTCACTGCAATAGTAATTTTTTTAAAAACTTAATAAAAGTTAGATATTTGATTTATTAATATTTGTTTTGTGAGCATAATGACTTGAAATCTTTTTGTTAAATGCATAAAAATATTTTCTTAACAAAAAACTTATTTTAAACAAAAACTAATTTTAAGTGTCTTTGATTGATTCGGTTTTAGATTAGAGTTGCAAGTAGTAGAGATACAACAAGTAGAGTTACAAGTAGTAGTTATAAGTTAGAGTTAGAACTAGAATTATAAGTAGTAAAGATGGAACTAGACTAGAGTTTACTCAATTTTATATTAGAATTTATTGTAGAGTTTTTTAAATTAGATTTATTATGATAATTTAATTATTTTAAAAAAAGTTGTTACTATATTTTAAATTCTAGTTGTATCATCACTCTAACTATTAAGTAAAAGTTATAATTAATAAATATAAATTATAAATATAAAAAAGTTAAAAATAGTTTTCTAATATTATTTTTCTTATATTTCACTTTAGATTGCCTGGTTACATTTCAGGTTACAAGTACTTTTTTAAATTCAAACATAACTGTCTTTTTTGTTTGTTTCATCTGTCAATTTATTATAATTATCTGGTAAATAAATCTGATTATAATTATAATGAAAACTTTCTTCTTCTTTTTTTTTTTTTTTGGAGTTTTAGGTACGGCAACTTAAGCTCTTATGGCTAGGAGTAATTAAAGAAAAAAATTCCATCACTTATATTAAAAGTATATTTGATAGGTAAACCTCGATCCCTGTTGTTTATTTGAGAAGGCAAACAACTGACAATCTAAGAGAGGTATATTTAAATGGACACAAGTTTAATAACAATACAAAGTTGAATGTAAGTTTATTTTGGAAAATAAATTTTTAACAATTTAATGTTATCATGTCTTTTTTTTTACATTTCTCATTTTGTTTCCACGTAATTGTAATCTTCTACATGTTTTAATCGCTTACACATTATCCCATGTAAGTGTGTTTGGACGGTTTAATTTGGATAATCCTGGTTTTTAACTGTAACGTTATGGAAGGTTTGAGATCATATTTAGATCAAAACCTAGAACTCGTTAAATTTCAAACCCTTAACTCGTTTTTCAGATCAGAAGTAGATTCCTAGGTTTATTAAGTGTAATAGACTTTAAACTTTTTACACTTATATGAAAATTTTCATCAGCAGAAAGGTTATAGATTAAGCTGCTTTTTTAAAAAATTTCTTAATTAAAATAACTCTTAGAAATACTATTACATTAACAGATAACATTACTTATCCAGGAGGCACCGTGTGGGGTGCGCGCCAGATATCAAAATACAAACTTGTTGTAACATTTATATCACAATCTATAAAACATAAGACACAATGCAATATAAGATCGTTAATCAAGCGAAGTGCGGCGCTCCTAATTTAGGAATTTTCATTTATCGTATTGTTACGTTGAATATGTTTGCAAATATTAAGTTCTTATAAGATTATCTTTAAAGTCATATATAAGGAGTTTATAAAACTTTAACTTAATCTTAACTTAACTTAAAATTTAAAATTAAGTTTAAAATTACGCTTGGTGTTAAAAATATTGTCTAGATTGCTCATTTTGTCTACTTTTTTAACGGGATACTTATTTAACGCCTGTTGGGCACAGGTACCCTGAAGGTGACTTAAGACCTTAATCATATCCCATAAGTTATTTTTTTTTGATTTTGAAAGTAGTCCATTTGTACATTCCAAAAACATTTAAATCCTTTTATGGTAGCTTTTTAAGAAAACTTAGTTACAATACTTGTTTAATCTAGAGATTATTACCCTCTGACTCATACTAAGACCCCTGAGAGTGGATCAAATGGCCGTTTAAAATTTGTTAGGTTATTTGTGCTATTGTATTGACACTTTGTGGATCGGATTCAGAAATAATTTCTGAAAACAACTTGGGTTTTCTAGTTTGAATTTAGACTAATTTATAATGTTTTAAAAGTTAGTTTTTTTTGTTGAGGAATATAAGATAAATTTACAGGAATAGTGTGGTTTTATAGAATGATCTTGGAACTTGGGATAAAAAATTCTAAGTAAAATAGTTTTTTTTCTAAAAAAGAAATATTTACTAAAGCATAAATACTACATTTAACTAAAGTTATAAAGTATATATACATACATACACGCTTTGTTTATATGTATCCCTTTAACTATAAATGCCTAGTATTGTAAACGCAGACAGCTCTTTGCAAGACTTCATTGAAATTAGCGTTGTGTTGTGTTACCTTTCGTATTTCCCAAAATTGTTTGAAGTCTTGATGAACTAATTCCAATGATTGTTCAGTCCAATATCCTAAACCTTTGGAAATATTGAAGATTAATACTTTTATATGTAAAAATCTAAAATGTTTTTAAATATACACTTACCAAACTTTCCTCCTTTCATTATAATAAACTCTTCAACATGATGCTCCACAATATGAACTTTAAGTGTAATATATGGAAATATGCCGGTTCTGGGACATAATCCTTTTCCTATACTTAAGGTCGATACCTTTGATGCGTTGACTTAGCTTTTATTCAAAAAAAATGTGTGCTGAAGTTATAAAAAAAATTTCTTACCGAAATAATATTTGTTTTCTTTCCGTGAAGTTATAAAATTTTTCTTGTCATAATCCGCAATGAAGCAGTAAAATATTCTTGTCAGGTTCAAACCTTTAAAATTTTCCAAGATGGCGTCTTATTCTAGACCATTAATTTAAAGCAGGAGGCTTAGGACAAGGTCTGCTTTTATAATGTCCAATAGCCAAGGTCTGTTTTTTTTGTTTGCCTAACTGCCTGCCTGCCTACGGTCATTCTATCCATTTTTTTGGCATTGAGTTCTTTTTGTTTATTTTGTTAGTTTGTTGGTTTGTTATTTTTAAAAAATAAAGTTTTTAAAAATTTCACCACAAGGTATTAATAATGCTTTGAAAGTCAAGACCTTCATTCAATTTTTTCAAGACATAAAGACACAAGTGACCGCAGTAAGAAGTATCACCAAACTGAATCCTTTCGCTGTTACAATAAACGGGACTTTTTAAATAACTAACCAATTCGACAAGAGGAGGCTGTGCATAAGAATCGAAACTATATTTTTTATCGCCGTCTTTGAACCAACATACCCAATGAAACCCTCCTGTGCTTGAATCTCCCGTGTTGATAATCCCGCATTCTTTTCTTCTTGACTTCTTCGGCAAATCGTCTCATAAAAACACCTCGAAAGCTTTTCAATTTCAACCGTTTAGCAGCCTTTATCAATTGAAAGTTGGTTAGAGCTTCATTAGGTAAAATAATTCCTTCTGCGTTAATCCATTGAAAGTCGATAATTTTTTTAAATTTATTAAAAAGTTTATCCAAGTTTTTTTTTTTAAAAAGGTGAAAGAAGTTTATAGAATAGCTCCTAAGAATGGGATGCTTGAGAAGGGTGAATTAGGCCCAAGAAGCAAACCAGAACCGGCATATTGATAACTTTTTCCATTTTTAATGAAGAGTCCGTCACCATGAACATTTTTAGTCCACGGAGTTATAAACAATCCGTTTCCACTTACAGTCTTCAACTTCATTCCTTTTCCGTTTTTGTTCAAGTAAACCACACCACGTCCAGCGATTTTATCAACCATAGCTGAACCTGCAGATGAAGCAAGTCCGCCTAATAAACCATTAGCAAGCACTGGAGCTGCACGAGATGCAAACATTCCTAATAAAGGTAAAAGAGCTCCAATGAATCCTCCTTCTACTTTAGAGTTGTGCATGAGTTGTTTTTTGCTGAGTTTAAGAGTGACACCTTTTCCATTGCTGTATGCTTTTTTAATTTTGTTGAGTTGCGCGTTAGTGATAGCGAGAACATGTTCACCGTCCAAGTCTTGATGAGAGAGCTTAATTCTAGCATCAGTTTTATCATGCGTTGCTTTCTTGATCTTATCAGCTTGATCTTGTGAGATGTTAAGTTTGATGTTTTGATAATTGCTCATTTTTTAAGCGTTGGAAAATTATTTATTTCACTTCTCGAATATGATATTGTATTGTAACATCCTCTCCACGAAAATCGACCAAATTTCCATTTTGACCAATGATGCGAGTAACCATTGTTGAAATTTCGAACAGCTTAACAGGAAGATAAATCAAATGCATTGGCCTCTCAATGATTTTAAATCCTGGACTAACATTTGGATAAAAGGAGTAAATGCAATTTAATTGGGTTCCATTAATATAGGATGATCCGATAACGTTGTTAACGATTCTGATGGTGTTGATGCTTGAAATTCTTACGATATGATCAGACTCGTATTTGGAATTGGAATTTAATTTTCTTTTAGTAAACCCTAAAACTGAAGCGATGCTGTTCTCCACGTTAAAGTCAATCAAATAATTCAAGCCAAGTTTAATGGTTGATTTTAAAGTATTAAGATTGATTCCAATTTGAAGGTTGTTTGGAGAGTAATTAATTTTATTCGTAATAATATAACTTCCGCGTTGGGCTGTTTTTATCGTGTTTAAAATAGACTTTTGCAAATACTCGTTGATGTCTTTAATGTTATAGCTTCCATCAGGAATGATAACGTTTTCCATATATAAAAGTTAAAATTGGTAATTCATGTTCATCTAACCAAAATGTAAAATATGGAGCACCCCAAGGTACAGTAACTGGATCCAAATCTCTTTAATATCTAGTTGTGAATACATTTCTAAATGGATGTGTGAATCATTCATAAACCAATCAAAAACAAAAATATTAATTATGGCACCACCTAACATTCAAAAAGATATTATTATTAAGGGTACTTTTGTTAACAAGAAATGCATTTGATTTGTTGATTCTGCAAAAAGTCTAGATGTGATACTCAACAATCAATTATCTTTAAAAACACAAATAAATAAGGTTGTTAAAAACTGTTACAATTTAATGAGAAATATACCCAAAATAAAACAATTCTTATCCCATAAAGATCTGTGCACCATAGTATGTTCATTATTACTTTCACAACTATATTATTGTAACTCCCTCTACTTAAACTTAATCACCACAAAAAAAGAAGCTTTAAAATGGTCTAGAAAACCTAATTATGAGAGAAACACCATTTTTGATGAAAACTTAATCGCGGTTCACATGAAGAAAACAAAAGTCTTTTATGATAAGCCTGTTTACTTGGGAATGTGCATCCTAGACATCAGCAAAACTCTCATGTTTGAGCACCACTACGACTACATGAAACCTAAATACGGTAATCGAGCAAAATTATTAATGACCGATACAGACTCGCTCTTTTACGAAATCGAAACGGAAGATTTTTACGAAGACATTGCTGATGATGTACTTGAAAAATTTGACACGAGCGAATTTGATAAAGAACATCCTGCCATTAAAAACGTTGGGTTTAAAGTGGATGAAAATAATAAGATCATTGGAATGTTCAAGGATGAAGCTGGAGGAAAGCAAATCACACAATTTGTTGGGCTTAGACCTAAGCTCTATTCTTACAAGATTCTTAAAGAAGAAAAAGATAAAGAAGAAAAAGACGATGAAAAGTATGGAAAAAAATACGGAGAAAGAAAATGCAAAGGTGTTAAAAATTGCATTGTTAAAAAGCATACCCAGCAAGCACACAACGTTGAAACAACGTTGAAATAACGTTGATCAACGTTGATCAACGTTATTTCAACGTTGTTTCAACGTTGTGTGCTTGCTGGGATATCACTCACCAAGATTACTACGACTGCTTGATGAATAAGAAAGAAAAGCTTGCAACCATGAACGTTATCTGATCTCATCTTCATGAAGTTTATACTGAAGAAATAAACAAAGTGGCTCTCAGCGCTAACGATGATAAAAGAATCATTTTAGATGACGGCATTCACACATTGGCTATTGGACATTATAAAAGCAGACCTTGTCCTGAGCCCTCCTTTAACTTGATGGATTATAATAAACTCTTTGGTCCGGAATAAGACGCCATCTTGGGAAATTTTAAAGATTTGAAGATTTTACAATAATATTTTACTACTTCATTGCGGATTTTGACAAGAAAAATTTTATAACTTCACGGAAATAAAACAAATATTATTGCGGTAAGATATTTTTTATGACTTCAGCACACTTTTTTTTTGAATAAAAGGTAAGTCAACGCATCAAAGGTATCGACCTTAAGTATAGGAAAAGGATTATGGCCCAGAACCGGCAAATTTCCATATATACTGTAATGTTTGTACCAAGATCTCTAAAGCTTTGTGAAAATCTTGTAATATATTCAGAATAGTTTGGATTTAATGTTTTCCCAAAACACCCATGAACAACATCGCTAAAGTCTCTCAAAGCTTTCATATACTTTCCACCAACAATATTGTGCTCATTCAAATAGATTTGAAAACGATCAAGTTTTCTTAGAAACTTGTTGAATCCATTTCCTTCTAACCTGTGTTTACCTTGATAAGGTACTCTGGCAAGATTAATTGTAGATAAATAAATATTTAAAAAATGAAATCCTTAATTAGTGCTCTCAAACAAGTTTTTTTCAATTAGTTTGAGAAGTTTGTCTACTATGCCTAGCAAAATATGTAACCCTGGTATATTGACAATTGATAAGATCTTTAATATTCAATAATAAACAATTGATAAGATCTTTAATATTCAATTGACAATTGAGCAAAAATTTTTCAAAAAACAAAGGGTTGCACCCTACATCACCAAATTCGCTGAAATTTGGCACAAAAGTGTAAAGATGTAAGTTAGGAAAGACTGAATATTTTTCAAAAATTTTTTATTCCTTGAAGAATTACAGCAACTTAAAGTTTGTTTGATTTTGACTGAAAAATGAGGGGGGAAAAGTGCCGGAAATGTGTCCTTTTACTATTACCCTTATAAGGTGCATGTAGTAATTTTGCAAAGCTAAAATTTGGTACCAAAGGAGTTTGAATCCTGTTTAATCTGAAAATTATAGATTTGTATCTCTCAAAACAACAAAATATAGTTTATTTCAACATCTACAAAACATTGACAAATATAACTCTAGAAAAAATCTGACTGATAGAAAAAACTTTTAGTTTTAA